>NC_142795.1:24226602-24265278 GCF_049724085.1 Artemia sp. Qi Xiang Cuo
GGGTTGGGGTAGGAGGATTGGAACCCTTTGGGGTTGGGTTAGAGGACCTCACAACACTGTTCAAATGAAACTTGTGTATTATAACGACCACACTCAAAACCTCTTCCAAAATCTCTTCAAAAATCTTCTTTTAAAATGTCTATCTGTTTCGCCGAAATAATTCCATAACCTGTCTAAATCTGTTTCGCGCAAATAATCCCTAAACGTAAATTCAGCGTATTCCTTTGTTATTGGCATCTCTGCACTAACGCATTTCAAATTAATAAGAAACCTCTTCGCGCGCTAATACAATTCATCGCTAAGATGTTTCTTTGGAGAACTGTTTCCATGGCCTTTGGTTATTAATATCCTTTGGAGTTCGACCAGTAGAACTGCTCCCGAGGCAAAGACATTAATGATTTGGATCTATTCCTGGAGAAATGTTTCTAGGCGAAAATTTTTAAAGTCTGACAGATGATGTCATTGATTGATTGATCTGTCAAGAAAGGGGAAATTAATTTGTTGTTTCTAAGGGGAATTATTGATTCACGATAGGTGAATTGAGGTCGACAGCACAGGTGTTCCAAGGTTGATGTTGTTGATGTTGTAAGTGCACGCTCTCAGCGAATGTCAAGGTCGATGTTGTTGTTGTTGACACACTTTGATTACGCAATCAATTTCTCGGAAATTCACTTCCCCCTCGAATCCTAGATCAATAACGTTGCTCCCGTTAGAATTCAATGCGCATGTGCAACCTTCGTTCCGGTGTTATTACACATAGAAACATCAAATAAATCGACCTTGGAAAAAGAGGTCATTGACCCCATTACGTAATCATTCTCCCTAGGGAGGCTATGCCCTTATTTGGAGTCCCGTCATTATTCTATGCCCATATAAGGAGTCCCGTCACGAGTCGGACCCCCTCCTCTACTCCTGTTGGCATTAAAATGATTTTTTCTAACTTTTAAGTTATAAACCTGCATTGTATGAACAACTGGTAATACTAATATTCTAAAGGCTAAGGGCATTCTTCTCTTCTTTCATGTAAAGGACACATTCTGCAAGAAAATATCTTTGGAAATATCTACGCAGTCGAAACGCTATAATCTATTTTAATATTCGGAATCGGTTTATTGCAAGACTGACATAAAATTTTACAGTCACATTTGCATTTATCATGGTTAAATTCACCCTGTCATAGTTTGACCGTTTCCATTATTTGTGTCATTTTTCTTTGTTCCTTCTTTTTTTCTTAATATTTTTTGCCACTATTTACTTTTTTAAAGTAACTGGGTAGTAGATAAATATTATCACAATTATCATTATGTAGACGTACATAAGACAAGTTTTTGAAAACTTGTTAAAGACAATAATAAGACAAGAAGTTCAATGCCATTAAATGTCAAGAGACTGAACTTGTGTAGGAATGAGAGACACGATAGTCAAATGAAAAATATAAATTAGCTCAGGAAAGAAGACTGATTAGAAAGACGACACAGAGATGTTAAAAATTCAGCTTTTGGAAAGGTTAATTTTTCTTCCAAAATGTATCCATAGACAAGAACCTATTTTTGCATACCTTAAGAAATTAAGAAGGCGATACCTCCAGAAGCACATCCAGGATTTTTGTTGAGGGGGGGGGGTACTAATTTTTTTAGGGGGGGGGTTACATAAAAACCTCAAAAAACGCATACAAAATTTGTTTATGTCCATTTTTGCTACGTTTTACGAGTCAAACAAACATTTCGGGGGCGGTTCAAACCGGGTAACCCCCCCTCCTGGATACGGCCTTGGATACCTCAAATAGGGAGTTAATTCTGATTTTTTTTTTTTTTTTTTTTACAGATTTATTCATATTTAAAACGATCCTGGGGTGCTATGTCCAGGATGGTGTTATATGGAACAAGGTGTTATAAGGGGAAGAGAAAGAGATAGATTCACCGGGATGATGCTAGTTTAAACAATCGATTTAATTGTACAACTACTGATTCAAATATTTGTAAATTTTTTTAACAAACACTGAATATTGATTTTGAAAAGTGATCGGACACTGACTTATTACTAGTACACACTCATCACAGTAGTATGTCACGGTTCTATTTAGTAGCTTTGACTTTGGAAAACTGTTCTAGAATGAAAATACCCCCTCCCTACCGGAAAATAATTAAAAAACGAAATGAGTCATTTATCATCTTAAGAAAGCATTAACATTATCTTCTATTGATGGAGGTCATTAAGTGCTAGTTTACGAGCTCTCTTAGGCCTTTTTTGTGTCCATGGAATACTCGGATCAGATTTGCGACAGCGTTGTCGTGCACTCAGATGAAGATTTGCATCTCCTACAATGAATTTCTATCTTTTTCAATCTTTATTGGGAATTAAGATGCAATGTTATACTTTATCTGAACAACATTATAGCTCATATTATATTAATTCGAAATCCTTCACAACTGTTCAGTTTATTGAAAAAACTGATTGTAAAGGCTGTCTGTTGAAGTCACACTTAATTCAATCTTATAACATGGCCAATTTTTGGAGGGTTGCATGACACTTTAAATTTTTTATTTGTAAGACATAATATATGGCAAATGGATGACGTTCTACTTTTTATTTCCACAAATGCATGCATACATAGTTGATCAAGTGTTTAAGGGATAAAGTAATTGACACCTTGTCCTAACTCAAGACATAGGCTTGATAAACAGATTCTAGTTACTAATATTGAATTTGCTATAATGCAAAAAAATAACACAAAAAAGGAAGAATGCATTTGCTTTAATGTACAACAGCTTTTATTTCTTTGAAAGCAAAAAGCTTTAGATGGCTAGGACACGTTTTGCAGATCAAGGATGATAGAATGGCAAAGATCGTTCTTTTCAGCCATCTAAGTAGTAAGGAAGAATTTAAATGAGTTTGAACTTAGGAGGGGGTAAAGACAGAAGCTTTGCATATATTAGACTGCAGGAGGAGTTGGCGCAGCTGTGTTGGCCTAAGGTAGTTAGGTGCTGCAGTGAATTGGTAGTAGTAGCATCAATTGTGATTGTCTTAGTGATCATCTTTTTCACAGCGAAATTCTAAATGTTGCTGCTTCCAAAACAAAAATACGCATCAAAACTTTTAAAATTAAATATAGTGTATATATATATATATATATATATATATATATATATATATATATATATATATATATATATATATATATATATATATATATATATATATATATATATATATATATATATATATATATATATATATATATTTATATTTATATTTATATATATATATATATATATATATATATATATATATATATATATATATATATATATATATATATATATATATACTATATATATATGTGAGTAATAATTGTGTATGTATGTATTTATGCATGTATGTATGTTCTCGAAAACGGTTCCATATTTTTTCGGGAAAATTGGTATCTTGGGATATTCTCGCATAAAAAAAAGAACGATCTAGGTAGGTCAGAAGTCTGAGAAAAATCGTTAAGAGCCTTAATTTTGGTTTTTCCAAATGACGTCATGTACTATGTTATTACATCATCAAAGCATTTCCTATGACATCATATAAGTATTTCCTTATGTGATGTTATGCATAGCATAAATAAGATTGTTGAGTTTCCAACGCAACAGTTATTTATATAATATAATGTCTGCTCAAAGGTCCAAAAAAGGAAAATTTGCAGTTGCAGTTACTGTAAATGATGATTCTTTGGAACCAACACCTGAAATATTGCACGTGATAAGATAGTAAATTTTGGAACTTGGACCAACAGTTGTGACAACACTTATATAGAGAGTTAAAGCAAAGGCCATTGCTGCATTATTTGGAGTAATCAAAGTTTGAAAACGAGCCAAAAATGAAATCGGAGAGGAAAGACGGGTAGACCCCGGCGCCGCGCCGGCGAATCGACCGAACGCCGCCGACGAGAGGCCCGGTCGAACGCCACTGAAGTATCGTAACGCCGCCAGCGCGCCAAAGGCGCGCCACCGCCGACAGAGGCGGTGGCGTTCGGTCGACTTTAAATTAATTTTGTGGCAATTCTTTATTGCGTCAACCGCAAAGTCGGAGCTTTTCTTCTCGTGTGGTTTAGTATTTCGATTTTCCTGATTAGAAATCAAGCAGGGCTTGCACTATCTCAAAATTTTTGGGTATTTTCCCGAAAATCTATGCGTCACCCCAAAAAAAAATTTGGTTCCCCGAATCCCCGAAAATAACGCAATCACGGTGCCACCCCTAGCGATTTATCACCAGTGACTTTCCCTGCCAAATATTACTTTGCAAACCAAAATTCTTCACTACTCTCTTTCATTAATTTTCGTCTCTTTTGTTCCTTTGCGCAAAAATCAGACAGATGCAATATGCAATTGCAAATACTGCAATATACACAGTTCTTCATATGTTGACAAAAAACAGTATCGTCTTTATGAAATGAGTTTAAATCATTTTGAATGTAGTTTCCCAATCGCTATTTCTAACATCGTTCATAGTCAAGAATTTTATTTTCAAGTTGAATAGAATTATAGAACGAATTCACTATTATACAGCTTCAGCCTTCAGTTAGATTTTGAAATTGACAGCCGACAGATTGTTTCTACAGCTGAATTGTAAGTTTGCAGATTTTTTTTTTTTTTTTTTTTTTTTTTTTTTTTTTTTTTTTAAATGTTTAATACTCAATTGTTGAACGCCTGAATGTTTAATACTCAATTGTTCAGAAGCTACCCCGGAAATATGACTCATAAATAAATTATAAATTATTGCCTATAGGGGGGGATAGGGGGCTATCATTTTTAAGTGATAATACCTTCTTTTTTTTTATTGAAAGCAGCGATGCCAAAAGGATAATTATTTTTTATCATTTAAAATGGAGACAGAAGAAAATGATATCAAATTCCCTGGGAAACCATTGAAATATTTTGATAGATCCAGGGCCCCCCATTAAGACTTGTTCATTGTCTTGGATATTTTGCGATTTCTCATAGGCTACTGGCCTAATTTGGTTTTTGTGTGTGCTCCCTTTTAATTAGATTCTTTGGGTCTTATTGAATACCACGGCGAATCTCTGACTCAGTTTTCCAATAATTTGAGGTATATCTGAATAATTTCAACATTTTTGTTGTTGTCTTTGTACCCCTTTACTCATACCCTCAATTTTTTTCAAGGAACACTAAGCTGTTTAACGTTATTTTGCGTGTTTGTTTGAACCATATAGTGACCTAGTTAATTATTAAGTAACTTCTTTTTCTAATGAAAGCTGACACGGTATCCTATCAAAGTGGTATCAAGAGGGGGGGGGTAGGGGGGTATTACATTTAAATAATAATATCTCGAAATTTTTTTATTGAAAGCAGGGATCCCAAAAAGTTAATTTTTTCTTTTTTAATTTAAAGCAGAGACGGCATTTTATCAAGGCGGTATCCAGAGGGGGGGCGGGGTAGTGAGCTATCATATTTAAATGATAATAACTCGATTTTTTTTTGAAAGCAGGGGTGCCAATAAGTTAATTATATTTTTTTTATTTAAAGCAGAGACGGTGTCCTATCAAGATAGTATCCATAGGGGGGGCAAAGGGAGTTATTATATTTAAGTGATAGTACCTTGATTTTTTTATTAAAAGCAGGGATGCCAAAAAGTTGATAAGTTGACAAAAATTAACAAGATTTTCGTGAGTTATACTTGATACAGCACTTGCATGGTTTTATCGTCCAAAGAGAAAGCGACATATGCGTCCAACCCGTTTTTTTCTTATTGATGAAACGGGTTTAATTTGAAAACATTCATTCATAAGTACCATGCAGATTCACACTAAAACGAATGGGTGTGACGAAAGCGATATCGACAACCCCACCTAACGTTGTGCTCGAGTGACAATGGCGCCCTTGGTCCAGTGCCCAAGTTACATTAAAAGGCCAGGTCATAATGAAAGCTTTCAATTTGGGAGGTTCAAGGAGGAGTCTTTGACAGTCTTATGACCTCAGGGAACTAGATGTTGCAACGTTCTTACGTATCTACAGTGGTTTAAAAAATTCGATCACCCCACAAATGATTACCAAAAATATGCACAAATATAGCAATTGTAACATTTGGAATAGTATAACACTTTTTTCAAAGCTTTGAAGAAAAGCAAAAAAGGCTAAATACCCCTAACTACGCTTGAAAGCTATTTTAAAAAGAAACTCTTTGGAGATTTCCATGGAAATGGCCATAAGCTTTGAGCCGGGGTAGGAATCAAAGAGGAGTCTTTGATCATTTTGACCACAGGTAACTTATTGTTGCGACTTTTTTAAATTTGGTAATTTTTGTGAGCATTTGGAAATCAAAGCTTAAACTCAATAACTGATATTAAGTGTCTTACCCTAACATTTCGTTTGGATTAAAAGTGACGAACCAGGATGAAAATCTCAACATCTCCATAGTCTGCATATTATTTTATTTAGTTATAATTAAATCAGATGACCATTTCGTTTTTTACCAGAAAATAGCTAGCACTTAATATTTTTTCATACCGAATCAACCATAAATTGTTTTCTGTTTCATTATAATTGAAATGTTCTCATGTGAAGAGTTCATCATGTATTTTTTAATTTTACATATTTGCTCCATTAATAAGCAGTTTACAATTTGACTGCTATTAGGTATTTATCAGTTTATATTTTGGAATGAATCCCCAAAAGAAAAAAACGAATAATTTACACAAGAGTAGCCGAAAGCAATAAAAAAGCAGCAGTTCAACCTAAGTCTACATGACAAATATTCCATAAAGAAGCCAACAAACTTTAAAATGCATTTTTTTAAAATTGTAATTAAAAACCAGTTTTTAACACAAGAAGTCTTTTTAAGAATCCAAAAGAGCAAAAAAAAACAATCAATATCAAAGTCGCCCATTTCAACTGTTTTAAAGGTGACAGAACAGATATAGGCAAAGGGTATTATGAAAAAATTAAGCTTCTAATGTCAAAGTTATATTCACAGTTTTTACCCAGATAACTGACGAATTTTGTGATACGGTATTTGAAGTTGTATATGCAGTAATGCTCGATGAAAAAAACTAATAATTTTGATAATTATTTATGTTAACAATACATAACTAATAGATACTTCAACTACTCGTATTATGCAAGGGTTCTGAAACGTCACAGCCATTTCGTTTCTACCACATTTCTACTTCTCTTGATGAATAACGAAGAAGACCAGTTTTCAGCCAGTGACTTGTGAAGTTTTGAAATCATGAATACGCTCGAATCTGTTGTAAATTTAAGCTGTGATTTGAGAAAGACTGATGAAAACATTAATGTTTGCGGTCAACATTGATCACACCGGCGGCGCGCCGCCGACATCTTACCGGCGGCGCTTGTTTTGGCCCCGCCGCCGCCGGTCTTCCCTCATCGGCGCGGCGCCGGGGTCTAGACACGGGCGGTTAGAAGATATGCGAAAACGACAATTAGAGCGTGTTAAAAATAAAAATGAAGGGCAAAGACACACACGGTTAGAAGACATAAGACAACAAACAAGTGAGGAAGTCAAATATATAAAATGAAGAGCAGCAAGTCAATGAAAATCAACCTGGACAGTAAGAATCAAAACGTGTCAAAATTGAAAATGATAGCAATGATGATTTGTTTTTGGATTTTGATATGGGTAAGGTCATCAATACCAACCATACCATTGAAAATAAAAATATGGACTGGATAAATCGTTGGAAGAAAAAGAAGTTTTTATCCCACCACCTGAACAATTAAAAGAAACAAAATTTCGGAGACATGTCTTTCATAATGACAAAAGACAAGCCAAGGCAAAAGAAGAAGTTTTTGTCCCACCACCTGAACAATTAAAAGAAAAAAAGGTGGCCGTCAATGTCTTCCATACCTTGTAAAATCAAAAACCTGGACTAGAAAAATCATTGGAAGAAAAGAAGTTATTGTCCCACCACCTGAACAATTAAAAGAAACAAAGATTCGGCGATATGTGTTTCATAATGACAAAAGACAAGCCGAGGTAAAAGTTGAAGGTCCAATAAAAAAATACGTAATTTTACAAAGGTACGACTTCTAATTTAAGGTCCACTTGGGCGTCATTACATTAAGAAGAGGCTCAAACTGTCTGCGTTTAGAAGACAAGTGACAGTGAGAATCTATATATAGAAGCCTGCCGCGTGCCCCACACCTTTGTTAAAAGAACAAAGGTTCAGCTATACGTATTTCATAATGACGAAAGATAAGAGGAGGTGTAACGAAAAAAACAAATTGAAAATGATAGCGATGATGATTGCGTTTTGGATTTTGACATGGATAAGGTCATCAATACCTACCATACTTTTGAAAATAAAAAATATGGACTGGATAAATCGTTGGAAGAAAAAGAAGTTTTTGTCCCACCACCTAAACAATTAAAAGAAATAAAAGATTCGGCGATACGTCTTTCATAATGACAAAAAACAAGCCAAGGCACAAGAAGAAGTTTTTGTCCCACCACCTGAACAATTAAAAGAAACAAAGCTGGTCGTCAATGCCTTCCATACCTTTGAAAATCAAAAACCTGGACAAGATAAATCATTGGAAAAAAAAGAAGTTTTTGTCCCACCACCTGAACAATTGAAAGAAACACACGTTTGGCGATATGTCTTTCATAACAACGAAAAGAGAAGCCAATGCGAAAGTTAGAGGCCCAATAAAAAAATATCATTTTACACAGGCACCACTTATAATTGAAAATCCATTTAGACGTCGTGACATCACGAAAAGGTTCAAATGGTCTGTGTTTAGAAGACAAGCGACAACGAGAATCTATATGATATAGAAGCCTGCCGAGTGCCAGGGCCCAGTAATATATATATATATATATATATATATATATATATATATATATATATATATATATATATATATATATATATATATATATATATAGTTGTTGCTACGAATTCGAAAATCCAAAAGCATTAATTATTTAAAAAAGAAAAAGAAGATGAGAAAAGCACCTTCGATGTCTTCCTCTTGAAAGACTTCTGCTCCTGCTTCTCTTCTTGTCTCCATCAAGAGCAGAAAATAACAAAGAACTGTCTTTTGCCATCTTCATTGCTTCTTCAATTTCTTTCTGCACCACGTCACTACTTTTCATTTGGGGTTTTTGTATATTTGTAATTGAATGTGCTATCTTTACTTCTTTACTTCCAAGCATTTTTCCATTCTGCTTAAATGCATTCACTATATCTTCTTGTTTTCCAAATTCAATAAGACCATAATGGGCATCTTCATCTTCTTGACTTTTACACAAACGGTAATAAGCCACTTTAGAACCAACCTCAGAAAAGAAATCAAAAACTTCTTTTGCAGTTACATTAGAATCAATGTCAACTAAAACTAATGTACGCCGAGTTTCCTCCATTGTACGTCCATCTGTACGAGCGGGCAATATTGGATAAGGAGGCAGTTTGTTCAAACGCAAATTTGGATCATAGGTGGATAGCATTGTCTTTGGAGGAATGCCCTGGATGTGATTTACACAGTGATTCGGCAATTTAGGTTCAAGGAGCCCAGGGATTCCAGTAGAAGCTATTTCTAGAGCAGGTGTCTCATCTGGAATATCCCCATCTAGCCAAGGTGTAACAATCAGTGCTCTGTCAATGTAAATGGTGTTATTCAGCTGTAAGGCAACAGGAAGTGATCTTTCATTAATGTACTTGACATAGCAGAGTCGTGTTTGAATAGGCATTCCAGTCATGTCACGACTAGTGGGATATAGGCGAATGTCTTCCAACTTGCCAATATACCCAAATAAAGTCTGCATCTGGTCTCGAGTTGTTTGGGCAGCAATGTTGGCAACTTGAATAACCCTACTTGGAATTGAAGGATTAGAATTTTCTTCATCTTCTTCCTTATTTGTCATCATGAATGACCTATAAAAGAAAAAGAACACAGTTTAGAGGGATAGTTCCACACAGAAGATTTAGATAATGTAGGTTTTCACACCAAGAGTTTTAGGTCTGCGAGGCATCAAAATGCCAAAAAATACAGGAAACTAAAGACCCAGTCACCCAAAGTGGAAGCTCAACCCCCCCCCCCCCTAAGATTGGCCCCAGCAACATCCAACCCAGCGATATACCTCAACAATTTGTGACTGAAAAATTATATATTTTTCTATATTTGGCCCTCGTCCTCCTAGAACAAAATTCTGCTAACCCACCTAAAGAACAGTGCTATGCCACCTACAAACATAAACATACTTAAATATACAGAAATTGAAAAAACCTCACCTAAGACTGGTCTACAAGAGTCTTCCTAACAGATTGAAAGACCATAGCCGAAAGTGCTTTTTAGACCAATCCCCTATTTTGACTCTTACAAGTCTATTTCATTCCCTTCAACATGAGAAAAAGTTTTTTATGAGTCGAACTGAAATTCCTGGCATAAACTTTGAAAACAGATGTACCTAGATTATATTTGTCCGGTCGAATAGTTTTGCAAGTGATTTAGGACTTGAGGTTACTAATTCAAGCTGTTTAAATACAAGAATCAACCTCCTCAGCAGCAACCATAACTATATTCAAGAAGTTGCTAATAACGGACAAAAAACAGGAACTAGATAGATCTTCTTGTGAACGAAAAAAAAAGTCTGCTGTGCAGTCTACAATATATACATCGTGAAACTTCTATGTAGCCAAATTAAAGTCAACTATGTGAGTCATGCACTTAACCAGTTATCCTTGAAATTTTTCAGATTAGATGACTTTCTTCTCTATCATAAAAGTTTCTTTTTTTGGCTCATTCAATCATAGTAGTGAGTAATAATTACTATCAAGTTTTAATTACTCTTACAGGAACAAGTTGAATAAGCTGCCTCTCAAGTAGGAACTCTCAGACACTATTGTATTTAAGGAATTGTATTCCCATTTCTCTAAAATAGTAACAACGAACATTCTTATTTTTATATTGTTTTAACTGAATTATATGATACTTTGGATACATACATTAACAGTAAGGATTATCAAACAGCACAGTATTTTCAGTTTCTACAAAATAATGACAGTATTTTCACAGTATACTGGACAATATTTTCAAATAAATTAGGTCTCTCATATATTCAAGAGCTACGTAATACTTTTTTGTCTCTATAAAAAATGAAATAAAGAAAAATAAAAGAAGAATCTTAAGAAACTTTACAAACATTTAGAAAATTGAGATAAAAAATATTATCTAGTTATTCCCTAGTACCTAGTTCATCTCCTAGTTTCACTGGGTTTACTCATAGAAACAGATAAATTTTTTTTAACTATTAACAATAAGTTTTATATAAGTGAAATGAATCATTTTTAATACAATTCTGAAAAAGGTTATGCCAGCTTTGCCTCTCACTGAGACTATCTGTCTTGGCTTTACTCCAATTAGCCACGGCTTTCAAGTTTTTGTTTACATCCACCAACTTGATTTTAATTCAAAATCAACAAACTCGGCTTTTATGTTAATTGGCTGTATGTACGAGACATGTTTTTTAAGTAAGTACCGTTTTACGATTACGCCGCCACAGTGCTACTGTCGCCGTTCTGCGCATGCACGCTGGTTACCTACATCTCTTGTCTACGCACTGACACCATTACAGTCTGATTTTTAATTGTATACGTTGTTTACTGAGTGTTTAAGATGCCTCCGACAATCGTGAGTCCCGCCGATTGTGAAGTACAGGCTGTTATACGATTTCTTAGTGCTAAAGGCTTAAAACTGGTCGATATTCATCGTGAGATCTGTGAAGTTTACGGACAAAACATTATGAGTGATGGAATGGTAAGGAAATGGGTGAGAATCAAAACAACAATCCATGGAATGGCGACATTCATCATCACCCAAAAAAGTGAAATTTCCCGGGCAGCAATTGTTTGCTTAAATTTCACTTTTTCCGGTGATGATGAATGTCGCTTGAATGCTCAAAAAAGTCAATTGCCTTTACAGGAGGAGAACGCTCTCGTCACTTTCGTTGATGACAGCAGGCCTACCTTTGATACTGCAGTAGGAACGGAGTCTGACATGATTGCTAAACTATTGGACCTTTTTGGGGGATTTATCCGCTGGTCCAATGCTAAATGTCTTTCCCTAAATGTTTATAAATCAAGTTTCACGATTTTCTCCCGTATTCCAAGCCTGCTGTCAGATATCTTATATCCATCTATCAAGGGGCTCTCCCAGCAGACCTAAGGATCGCCATGTCCAAATCGCACCGGCCTTCATCCGGTGATGATGAAGGACTTGAGCTTATCATGCTTGAAATTCTTCTCCACTGTCTTCAATTTTCTGTTTTCCTTATTATTTTTTTTTTTAACTGAATCCCCTCCAAGAAACAATGGTGCATACATGCTTGGTTTTAGTTATAGATTTTTTTAGTTTAGTTATGGATTTAGGTCAAAGTGCAACCAAGCATAATCAGAATTCAAAAGAAAAGGTCAATTGAGCCAAAAAGATGTCATGCTAACTTTGTAGATGTATTGAGGAAATAGAACTCTTAACTTTGTTGATGCATCAAGGAAAGGAAGTTGTCTTGATTGAGCAAAAGAAAAAAAAACTTACAAAACTCTAATTCAAAGTAAAATATGTTGAACACTAAATACCACTACCGTAGCTAAATTATATATGTAAAACTGTTTAATAAAAACAAACTAGCAAATAAGAAGTATATTATTCAATTGACGGGTTTCACAATAGTGGAGCTAATAAGCAGTTTTACTGCATGCATGTTGGTGTTGTTGTATGCAGTTTGACTGCATATAAATTTGAATATTAATTCTCTGAGTTTAAGAAACAGCTTCATTTAAAAAATAAGTTTTGTTTTTGAAAACCTAAGTTATAAAATGGGGTTGTTTCAAGAATCAAAAATCTGATTTCCACTATAATAGAAGCCAGCAAATTTTAAAACGGGGTGAAAAGCATTGTTCATTGTCATCAGCAAAATAAAATGGGGGAATCAGCTGTATACATATTATTATAGGCCTATATATAATCTGCCAGGGCAATAAAAGGTGGTAGATTGATGGCATTTTGTTTGCTTAGAAGGAAACAGCTTGCATGAAAAGAGCCAGACTCGTACAATGATTTTAGGGGATAGAGAAGCTGGTCTGCTTCCTTGGTGCATGCCTAATCTATACCTAATTTGTATGTCTATAACTTCGACATCATTGCACGTTTTCATGCTTGATTTGGTTGTTGCAAATGTTATCATATTTTTAACAGATAAAGCTGAAGACCAAACAAGCATGAGCTTACTTTGGGAAAGGGATACTTTTGGGCTGACAGAAATTCACAATACATAGAAAAACATTTTATGCACAATATAAAAAACTATAGAAACGACTTATAGATTTGAGGTCACATTGCTAATCCAATTGGAATCATGTTGGTTTAATAGACAGCCAACCCACTTGTTGATGGGTATTGAATAATTTGAATGACTGTTTTATTGTTCTTTTGTTTGGAATAGACTGCCAATTTTATGTTGTTAGGATTTGAGGCAGCAAACCTAACTTTTTTTGTTGCTTAAATTCATTTCAGATTAGGTTTCTTTATGGAATGTGGGGTAGTGATACTAACAATAGTCCTTGTCAAATATACTAGCACATGTCAGTCACTTCATTTTAGGCAGCTTGGTCCTTAAACTTGACAAATGTATTTTCTTTACTTAATTTTTTTTCTCATTTTCCTATATTCACCAACTTTTGTTTGTTTGTACTTACGTCACATAAATTTATGAGCCATTTTGCAACCACTTTTAAATATTCAACTAGCTTACTTGCAATTTCCATACATTGCATTCAATTCCAACAGAGTGAAACAATACAACATCAAAATTTCCCCTCTTGTGTACTTCCTCTCCTTGCCCGCTAATATTTTTTATAAATCTGTTGACTAAAGTTAAAGATCCCTGAAGGTTGAAATCCTTGAGCCTTAGATTCAAAACGCATGAATGGACGTGTTTTATAGCTAGATTTCGATGATTATCAGACTGGTAATGAATCATAAATTAGGCAAAGCAAAAAGTATACAACAAGCATTATTATACTAGAGTTGACAGTGCAGCAGTTGATAATATTTGCCTGTGAACATCAGTAACATAAGTTCAAATCTTAGATAGTCAAATTTTTGTCTGAAGGAAGACTAAAGACTTCATTGAGTTTTAGAGAAGGCTAAAAAGTCAAAAATAATAAATATATATTTTTTAAGCATGTTTTCAAAATGGACTAGAAAGTAAAAAGTATTTTTTCTTGGGAATCTATGAATGTAAGTGAAAATGAAGAGCAAAAACACATTTGACCTTGCATAACCTAATTCTTGCCATTGGCTTTCCTCAACTCACTGACTTTTTCATTTATTAATTTTAGAGAAAACTTTTTCCACAGCAGAAGTTTTTCTAAGAAAAATTAAGAGCTACATTAAACCAAAGATGAGCAGAAATAAAGTCAAATTATGTTTCTAGCATAAAACTACCACAAATCACCATCAATAAATGAGTAAGACCCAAAAGGAACAGAAATTACAATAAAAACCAAGTCAGACTTGAAACAAGCAGAGACTAAGAGGAGTAGGGCTGACAACACCCATTCTTCTAAAGACCTCAACATAATTTATACTTCATTGACAACAATCCTTATTTCTAGCCTTGATAACCAAGATTACTGAGCAAAACAAATGATTGCGCATCGATAGTTTAATATATATGCTGATATTCATTCCTGAAAGTGTTAATACTTTTGGGTTTATTAAAGTTAAAAAAAGAGAGAAAATGTGTTTTGTTTTCAGAATGCCCTTGGCCTTTTTGGACGTTAATGTTCAAACATGTCCTCCTTTCCCAATAACAAATTCTATATTTAAAAAATGGGCAAATTGTGTAACTTGCAGCCTTTGCCTGTATGGGAAGTGTCATCCCCAGAGGCATACTTATTGGGTATTTCAACTATGTTGACTAAGATAGCTATCTTAAAATTTTGATTGGATGTCTTTGGGGAAAAAAGGTGCGTGGGAGGGGAAGGGGGTGCTAGTTGCCCCACGGTCACTTTTGACTCTTTAAAAGGGCACTTGAAGTTTTCCCACTTTGCTCTTTACTTAGGCAGCATATTCGTCCCACATTGTACTTCCTGGCTGATGGGCCTTGAAACAAAGGCCAGCACTGCTGGTAGGGATTGTAAAATCCAATGCTGTATTCTTTACCTTTTTAAAATTAGCTGTATCAGCAGCACATGTGCTTCTTACCATGAAACAATTCAAGAGGCTATGCTTCTCCAAGTTACAAATAAGTTAAGAAATGGGCATTATGTTGATTAATAGAGAAGTGAAAGATGTTAGTAAAATGTATTACCCTTCTTCCAAACTCTTTGGCTAGTGATGTCCCAGCAAGCAGCTCCTCACTGCTTAATTCTCTATCACATGCCCTAAAATTCAACAGCAAATAAACCTTCTCTATTTGCAAAATCTGGGTCTCCAAAAATTGCTATAGGAGGTAGCAAAAAAAATGTAAGTAGAATGACTAAAATTTTTGAGGGAGTATCCTCTGTGTTCAAGTGCTATTGTTTTCCCAAAATGATAACTATTGTACTGTTTGGAAAATAATCAGTTTTAGAATAAAAGGCCAATTGTATTTTGGGAGTTAACAAGAAAAACAACTAGCCATGTGTCCAGACATGCATAAAGAAAGTATCAACTCAATACTCTAAACTTGTCCATGATATTGTTGATATGCCCTTTTGACAACCTCTATGCACATAGTGTTTTTTATTTAGTTTGGCTCCTCCCTCCTTAGGTCCCCTGAAATTTTCACCTTAATACCCCTAGCCTTACTATTAGTCACAGTAGAAGTAGTAGCTGTAGTAGTAGCACAAAAATATTGTCTTTTGGTCAATAAATCACCCCCACATCAGTCCCTGAAAATTCCAACCCAAAGCCATTCATGAGATACGCCCTATTTACATCCTGCACATGCATAGCAAGTTTTGATTTAGTTCAAAACTCCACTAAACATTCTTTGAAAGTTTCACCTGAGTACCCACTGCCTTTTCAGACACCAGGGGTAAAACATACTCCCTTTCCCACAAACAAATACTATATTTAAACAATGGACAAATTAGCCCATACCCCAAGGACTGTGGAATATGTCCTCCCCAGATGCACAGTTATTGGACCTTTCATCTATGAAAGTTATTGCACCTTAAATAAATTTCTGCAACAACTCCTTCTATACAAAGTACCTTTGCTGGGCTCTTAGTATTTGATCAGAATAATGATCACAAAACATTTGAGAACAAAGTAGACATGTGTTTTGGTTTTTGAAGAGTGAAATTTTTCTTGAATTTTATTATGCATGGGGAGTAAATAGTGAAAGGGAAAATTTTTCTTGTATTAGCAAATAGCTGTAAAGTATGCACTGATTTTTATAAAAATCTCAATATCCACTTCCTGTTGCATATGCAAGGGCAAATATTTCAGGGACTCCATGGTCCCATCAACAAATGTTTGTTACTACAGCTGTATAGTCCAACAGTCATTTATCCAAACTGTATTGTTGTAAAAGCCAGGCAAAAAAGCCATATTGTTGGATAGCCATAAACTTCAAGTATTTTTTCAATACTAAAAGTAGAAAATTCCTTGAATTCTGTTAGCTGGCACATAAGAGAGTTGGGGATTTAGCTAAATTGAGCAACAGGCAAAATTCAAATTGTAAGAGTGTTCAAATATATGATCAACAAAGGACTTCAACGATTCCCTTGGGACTTGAACGTTTCCTGATTTCGAATTTTCTTTGTTGCTGTTGCTGCTGCAAAGTTGCCAATATAATTTTCTTTTGGGCGAATTCGAAAATTCAACAAAAAAGTCGGTGAATCTGCATCCTAGTGTTGATTCACTGACTAAGCAAGCAGAAGAGGGGTGGCCACCTGCCGCAAGCACTGGTGTACCTTCCGGGAGTAAAATCTCTTAAACTGTAGGGGTCAGGTGAGCAGGGATCAATGCTTCCCTTGCTGAGTAAGCTTCGAAGATACTGCGATCTCCCTCCAAAATCAAACCAAAAGCACCAGCAAGCCCCAAAAGCAAACCAAGGAAAAGTACCTGTAAATCAACCCCAGGAAATTCTAGTATTCAACAAACTGAGTCACCAGCAAGAAAACGAAAAATTTCAGAGCTTCCACCATCCCCAACTGTCCCAAATTATCATATTGTATAAATTAAAAAGAAAAACGGAACACCTTTTGTAGCAGATGATCATGTATTAGTCAGAAAAGCTATTTTCAAAGTAGCAACAGTTAACTTTGAGCTTAGTTTCCAAAAATCAGGCACGGCAGAACTGTATTACCATGATGCTGTAGGAGCTGATAAAGTAATTCAAAACTATAGTTTAATTCAGCTTACTAACTCAGGAATTGAAGCCACAAAACTCATCAGAGAAAAGAAATTCCAATACATATTTTATGGAATTGATCTTTCTTTGGAAACACAAGAAATCAAACCTGAGCTATTAGACTCATCAGGATTTTTTTTTTTATTCCAATATTCACGGCGCCAGGTACTTCCAAAGTATCTGATATGCCGCTATTCAATTACCTCTTTCAATGGCCTCAAAGTTTTAAATGTCTATTGAACCTTCTTTTGAAGGTGTCAACAGAGGGATTTGCAGGGATAATATCCCCAGGAAGATCATTCCAGATAGAAGTGCAATGCCAGATGAAACTGTTCCTCAAGTACTCAGTTTTTGGTGTATCCTCCTTTAGATAATTGAACCGAGCTGTGTGCCTTTGTGTCTGCCTTGTTGGCTGGACAAAGGGGGGCACAATTCGAGAGAGCTCGTCTGAAGGAGGCGAATTCATGTACTTGTAGAAAACAGCCATCAACACTACATCAAACCTTTCATTTAGAGGCTGGAGCAATTCTTGTGTAGAGGCGCAGCCTGCCCTATTTGCCCTAATCTGGATCTTCTAAAGTGGTGCCAACAGCGTTTTTGGAGCACCAGCAAATAGTGGGCATCCATATTCAGCTATGGGTCTGATGCAAGACTTGTAGAGTGGGATGATCAAGCTTGATGGAAGAAGGTTTTTGCAGCGAAGAGTAACTCCCAGCTTTCTTGCACAGGAGGTTCTCACCCAATCAAGGTGGTTGTTCCAAGAGAGATCAGTTGTTCCAAGAGACGAAGCTCGTCGACTCTCTTTATAGCTTCATTTTTGAAGATGAAACTGAGGTGTTCACGTGGCACCTTTGATTACAAATAAAGTGAACATGATGCCTTGTTTATGCTCTTGATGCCTTTTTTATGCTCTTTATGAATATAATAATTGCTTCTATTGCAAATACAAATTTACCCACCCCCAACCCCTAATGTGTAAATATATACCCTGAATTGGAACATAATATGAATTGTCAATGGTAAAGTTTTGGATAGCAAAATTCAGCAGTATCATTGTTTATGGCATTCAAAAAACTTGAAACAGTAGGAAAACATTTTATATTTGAGGGTAAATTTGCATGTGGCACTATAATTTAGCTAGGATGAAAGTGAAAATATCATTTGATGCCTTTTTTTATGCTCTTTCATAATTCAATAATTTCTTCTGTTGCAAATTGCATCTTGAGCGCTTAAAGGGGCCCCAAAGGTATTTTATTTTTGCAACCACATAAAGAAGTTATCAACACTAGTTAAGTTATTGAAAGTTTTTAAAAACATATTACTAGTTTATAAATAAGTTGTTCAAGAGTAATATATTCCAAAAATACTTATTTATAACAATTCAAACCTCATTTATTGGGCAACTCAAATAGATAAACAGTTTTTCTAATGGATCAAGTTTTTAAATTGCCGCCAACAAAAATAGCACTGAATTTTGTGATTGAATTTTGTGAAATTAGGATCAGGGACAACAAAACATTAAGAAATATAAACTGACAGAATACAAACAAATAGAAATTAAACAATTAAGAAAAATATTAAAGTGACTAGAATAATGTCATATCAAACAGGTCTTACATTAAATGTAAAAATTTAGTAATAAAACGGCATACAATAAAATAAGTAAAAAAAAATAAATAGAAAAAAAACAAGCATGTAAAAAGAGTTAAAAAAAGGATTCCGTAAGAGGTATTTGGAGCGTGAATGGGTTGTCTGTATAGTTGTGTAAATATATATAAATATCGTTTTTTTTTATTTTTTAAAGGTTCTATTATTGAGATTGGATTTTTTTCCTCTCTTGGGAGAGGCTTCTGTTCAGGATTATGAAAAGGTGGAAAAAGGTCTTCAGTTTGAATGTTGGTTCTTGCATTACCACCAAAATAGAGGCACATACCAGGTTGTCTATTTTCCAGGATTTTGATTTTAAACTTTTGCAAGAAGTAGGAGTAAGGCAAGTTCCCTTCCGGCGCGATTTTTTTTAAAGCCCTCTTCTGGACGGATTCCAACCTTTTTGTTTGATTTTTATTTAGTGAGAAGTGCCATAGAAGGCAGGCATATTCAAGAGTTGGGTGAATAAAAGATATATAAAATTTCAAAATATGAGAAGCCAGGCATTGATATTTTGCCAATTGCTTAAGGAAATCTAGGGAAATATTGGCTTGCTTGGTTATGTTTGAAATATGGGCTTCCCATTTAAGATTGGAAGTTAAAGTTACCCCTAGAAGTTTTATTTTTTGTGTCATAAGTTCACTTGGAATAATAGATGTAAATGAAGGGGTTGTGCTTAGAAAATTGATTGTTAGAATTGTATATTTCAATGGGTTACATGCATTTTATTTTTGAGGGCATCTGTTGCAACATATTCAAGGATTTCTAGTGGACTACTTTTTATATTTTTCCTGGTGACCTCTAGTAGAGTCATATCATCCACAAATTTCCATTGTGAGGGGATATCTTCTGCCAAATTCCTTACCATAATGCTGAATAAGATGGGTCTAGTTATACTACCTTGAGGTATTCCATTATAGACTGGTAAAGGTGCAGAATAAGTATTCATGTATTTGACCACTTGATATTGTTGGCTTAAAAATGATGAGATAATTTTTACCAGAGAGGGGTCAATTTAGAATTCATAAGAAAGCTTATCAACTAAAACATTATGGTCAACACAATCGAAAGCTTTTTCTAGGTCATCTGAGATGAGATTAGCCCACGTATTTAGTATCTCTAGGTTTTTCAGTATTGGGTCATACATATGTACTAGATAGTGGGACGTTGAAACTTTTGGGATGTTTCCAAATTGTCAGATTTCAATAAATTGTGCAATTGAGACCCTGAGCCAGTCAGATAAAAATGATTCATACAGCTTTGAAAAAAGTGGTGTTAATGTTATTGGTCTAACTTTGTCAAAATCAGCCACGGCACCTTTTTTAGGAACTAGAGTTACATAGCCTTGTTTCCAAAGAACTAGGAATTTGCCTGTTTTTGTGACCTTGTTGAAAATATCTACCAGTGGCTCTGAGATTTTATTAGAGAAAGCTTTTACAAGTGCAGTTGGAATATCTACAGGGCAGATACTGGTCCTTTTTAATTTTTGAATTTATTTGTAATCTCAGATTTTGTGATTAGGTTATTGGTAAATTATCTTCAGAGGTATGGGAGGAAATTCTTTCTGGATTCAGGGGTAAGTAACACTGGGAAATTGAACTAAGGTGGCAGTTTAAGTCATTTGCAGTTTTTATAGGAGGCTCATTTAGGTTAAAGTTTAGTTGTTTAGGTTCTTTGCCACAAATAAGTTTTATTTCCTCATACCATTTTTTTGGATTGGTACTGCATAAGTGATTTATTTTGTGTTTTTTTTTGTAGAAATTTGATGAAGCCCTACAAAGTTGCTTCTTTAAATTTTTCCTTAATTGGTTGGCCTCTAGAATTATTCCTTCTTCAAGGCATTTAATTTTTTCCATAATTATTTGTTTAAGGTTATGATTGAAGAATGGTTTGTTGGTGGAACACTTTTTGGTCTTTTATTAAGTGAATATTACTTATGAATAAAGTCAATATACCACTTGATGCCATTTTTTAAGTTCTTTCCAAATATAATAATCATTTTTGTCAGAAATGAATTTTACTCCCACCCCTATATACCAATTCAGGGTATACATTTGCACATTAGGGGGATGAAGGTAAAGTTTTAACTTACCTCCCATTTACATCAGAAATAAAATTTGTCCCCCCCCACCGTATGTGCAAATATATACCCAGAATTGGTATATATAGGAGTGAGGTGAAATTCATTTCTAACAAAAAGAATTATTATATTTGTAAAGAGCATAAAAAAAGGCATCAAACTGAGATGGTCAACTGAGATTAGCCCAGGTATTTGGTGTCTCTAGGTTTTTCAGTGTTGTGTCATACATATGTACTAGATAGTGGGACATTGACACTTTTGGGATGTTTCTAAATTGTCAGATTTCAATAAATTCTGCAATGGAGACCCTGAGCCAGTCAGATAAAAATGACTCATACAGCTTTGATAAAAGTGGTGTTAATGTTATTGGTCTAATGTTGTCAAAATCAACCACCACAACTTTTTTAGGAACTGGAGTTACATAACCTTGTTTCCAAGGAACTGGGAATTTGCCTGTTTTTGAAATCAACGACCTTGTTGACAATATCTACTAGTGGCTCTGAGATTTTATTGGAGAAAGCTTTTACAAGTGCAATTGGAATATCTACAGGGCAGATACTGGTTCTTTTTAATTTTTGGATTTATTTGTAATCTCAGATTTTGTGATTAGGCTATTGGTAAATTATCTTCAGAGGTATGGGAGGAAATTCTATCTGGATTCAGGGGTAGGTAACATCGTGAAATCAAACTAAGGTGGCAGTTTAAGTCATTTGCAGTTTTTATAGGAGGCTCATTTAGGTTAAAGTTTAGTTCTTTAGGTTTTTTGCCACAAATAAGTTTTATTTCCCCATACCAGTTTTTTGGATTGGTACTGCATAAGTGATTTATTTGTTTTTTTGTAGAAATTTGATGCAGTTCTACAAAGTTGCTTCTTTAAATTTTTCCTTAATTGGTTGGCCTCTAGAATTATTCCTTCTATAAGGCATTTAATTTTTTCCATAATTATTTGTTTAAGGTTATGATTGAAGAATGGTTTGTTGGTGGAACACTTTTTGGTCTTTTATTAAGTAAATATTACTTATGAATAAAGTAAATACACTACTTGATGCCTTTTTTATGCTCTTTCCAAATATAATAATCATTTTTGTCAGAAATGAATTTTACCCCCACCCATGGGCATAGGGAGCATATTGTCTAGGGGGGGGCAGTCAATAGTGTGATGGAGGGCCTTTTATCAACTGCTTTTCCAACCATCTGCTTTTTGAGCCATATCTAATGTAAATTTGAAGGTCTAGGGGGGGCGGTGCAGCTGCCCCCCCCCCTCCCTACACCCATGCCCCTACCCCTATATACCAATTCAGGGTATACATTTGCACACTAGGGGGGTGGGGGTAAAGTTTAAACTTACCTCCTATTTACATCAGAAATAAAATTTCCCTACCCCCCAATGTGCAAATATAGGTCAATATATAGGCTATGAAATCATATTATTGAGTTAGGACTAAAGTGAATACACCATTCGATGCCTTTTTTATGCTGATTACAAATATAATAACCATTTCTATTGGAAATGAATTTCAGCCCCTCCCCCTATATAGGCTATACCTAAGCTAACCTAACCTAACCCTGAAGTGGTCTATATAGGGGGGGCTGAAATTCATTTTCAATAGAAATGCTTATTATAATCGTAATCAGCATAAAAAAGGTATCGAATGGTGTATTCACTTTAGTCCTTACTCAATAATATGATTTCATATATATTGACCCAAATATATACCCTGAATTGGTATATATAGGGGTGGAGGTGAAATTCATTTCCAACAAAAAGAATTAGGCCCTATTGTATTTGGAAAGAGCATTAAAAAGCATAATTAGGGGTGGGGGTGAAATTCATTTCTAACAAAAAGAATTATTATATTTGGAAAGAGCATAGAAAAGGAATCAAGTGGTATATTCACTTTATTTGTAAGTCAATAGCCTAATATGATTTGGTAAACATTTACCATAACTTCTTTGTGTTGTTGCAATTCAGGGTATATATTTGCACATCAGGGGGTGGGTAAATTTGAATTTGTGATAGAAGTGATTATTATCCTATCCTATGTGTAAAGAGCATAAAAAGGGCATGAAGTGGTAGCCTAGCCTATGTTCACTTTAGTTGTAAGTCAATAATATGAACTGCGAAAAATTTACCGGAGGCAGTGACAGAAACATTAATATGATGTTTGGAAAGAATATAAAATAAGGAACCTAATGCAACTAGCATTAGGCTAACACATCAAATAAAAATCTTACAATTGATACAAATGTCTAGAGGGACAATGATGATGATGCAGTAAGTGCACCCAGCGTTACCAACTGATAAAAAAGTCACCAGATTCTTTAAAAAACTCACTAGATGGAATCATAAATCACTAGATTATTGACTAGAAATCACTAGAATTATAATACTCTTTATCAGTGTGATTAACAATTGTTTTGTTTCTTTACCAGGCTCTATACAGGTGCACATATAGTAAAGGGGTAAAACCACCTCCCTAAGTCTGTAAAAATTACTTTAGATTTGTGTTTTGTTGTTTCTCAAGCGAAACATACCCTTGAAACTTTGAAAAATATCTTTTCGCATTTTTATGCAGAGAATACAAGAAAATCCTTGCTTCCTTCATGTATTTTTCCAAATTTGCACCTTTGGCTTATAACCCAATCACTGAAAATTTGTTATCGGTGATGTAATCGAAAAATTTTTTTTTTCTTTTTTTTATCGATTCAAAACCCTAATTTTTTCTCCAAAAACAAGCCAAACCTAATGTATAGTTTTGGAACCTTTTAACTATACTAAGCCGAATGGCTATCTTAAACTTTTGACCGAGCAATTTTAGGGAAAAGATGGACGTGAGAGGGGGGCTAGTAGCCCTCTGATCTTTTTGATCAAATAAAAGCGGCACTAGATATTTTGGTTTACGTTAAATAAGCCCTCTCTCGATGTTTTGGGACTGTTGGTTCTATAGAATAACTTCTGGGGAAAAAAGAATGCATCCGTGATTTTTCTTCTGGCAAAAAAAGAGAACAAATTAAAAGTTTTTGCAGACAGGAACTTGAAACCTGAACAGTAGGGTTCTCTGTTACGCTGTTTCTCGTGGTGTGATTTTATTTAAAATTACTTTACTTTCAGACGTGTTTCCTCCCTCTTAAGAATATCAGGCAAATTTTTAAAGGTTCTTAGCTTTTTATGGGTAGCACTAAGCTTAATGAATCTTTTATATTTGCAATCAGCATAATAATTTGATGATATATCGATTGATATAAAAATTCCGTTTTTTAGAGTTTCGGTTACTATTGAGGCGTGTCCCTCCATTATTACAGTTCGTTGCCTCGAAATATTTGATATGTTAGCATATGAATCCAAAAACTTAAAGAATATGACGTTATTTGCATTTATTAGGTGTTAGAGTTACGAATAAGAGAATTTGAAGAATTACTGGAGTTTCAATTAGATGTTAGAAATAAAAAATAAACCATTAAACATCTCTCGAATTAAATACCCCCTCTTTTACTCCCAACTGCGTTCAATCATCAAACTACAATCGATTTAATCTATCTGTTTATGTTACAAATCGTATAACAAAAAGTACTGAGTCCTATTTTTTTTTTCAATAATTTCCTTTTTCACTAAGAAATTATATTTAATGTATACCTACATTCTTATTTTTCCATGACTCCATGTCTGTTCTATCTTAAGATGTAGAGGGTGTGTTCATAGCCACTATCCACTCCACTTTCAAAGGTTTTAACAAATGAAAATCTAATTTGGAACCGATAGATTATAGAGAGTAAAAATTCATAAATTTGAAGACTAAAAATTCGACCTGAGCAAATATTGTGAAATAGAAATAATAGAACAGTTTTGCGATTGTCAGATTAAACAAGTTCGCCTATCATCTTGCTGATAGCGCTCTGGGGTCTATCTGTCTATGTCTGATATGGACGTATGGTGGGAAATCGGAAGTTTCAAAGGCAGTATATTTGCATGAATGCTAATCTAGAATATATTAGGAACTGTAGTGAGTTTTATTTTATTAATTACTTCTTGTATGATTCATTCGATTGAATCATGAATCTACGCGCTATATGGTGAAAAATCACTAGATTTGAGAAAAATCACTAGTTCTAGAACAAAAATCATTATAATCACGAGCGAGAAAAAAATCACAAGGTAACATAAAAAATCACTAAAACTAGTGATAAGTCGCTAGGGGTGGTAACCCTAAGTACACCGTTGTCAACTAGTCAGAAAAACCGATGTTAACATATAGAGACACTATCTTCTTCTTCTTTTGGTGTAAAGGCCTTCGGGTACTGGCTTGGTTTGGCCTATTCATGTTTGACATCCATCCAATTCAAGCAGAGATGTCAGCAAATGATGACTTTACAGAGGTTCAATCGATTACAGTGGCTTAAAATGTGTCTCTTAATTTAAAAAGTGGTGCTATTGGGATACATAAACCAGGAAATGTGCCCAGTAACTGTAGATGACTGCTGTTAGATTTCATCTCCGGAGAACAACAATTTGTCAGCGAGTGGTCTAGAGTCTCATTTTGACAAAATCTGCAGAGTGCGGACTAGGAGGAGCATCCAGAAATTATGGGTATCTTGCAGGTGAAAGCATGGTATTTAAGGCCTATTTCACTGCTTCTTATTCGACGGAATAGGACGGTTTTACACCTTGTCTTAAAGGGAGAGTCTGAAGTCGAATAATGTCCCTGAAGAAAATTGGTGTGTGACTTATAAATAAAAGATGAGGCGCATTCTTGGCTGCCTCATTGACTGTAGCGCTTTCTTTGATTCCGACATTACTTGGAATGAATTGAAATTTTACAAGGGAGCCATTTTGTTAGAGTCTATTTAAGAAAAAGTTTACTCTGTATTTGTCATAGATCTCTATTTCGGTTTTATTTTGTTTTGATAGCTGCAGTGTAAAGAGGGAGTCAGAGTATATTATGATCTTGGGCGGTTAGGGAGGATCAGATAAAGTTGTTTCAACTTTCAAGGGCAAAATTAATTGCTACAATCTCGTCAGAGAGGGTGTCGTAGGCTGGGAGGAGTTTTTCAGCTGCTAAGATATTTTATTTAGGACAAAAGTTCGCCCAGCTTCTAGAGGCATTTGATAAAGATACATTAACAAATGTGGAAAAGTATTTTTTGTAAATTGTATTTTCCATATGGTGGAAGTTTGCCTGAGCCACAGTTTCTGCGATATCTTCCTTTTGTATAATTATTTAAAACAACTTTTTCCACAAAATAAGTTTTCAAAGAAAAAGTAAAGAGCTCCATTAAACCAAAAATGAGCAAGAATAGAATCAAATAATCTACTAAGCGCAAAACTACTAAAAATTAGCATAAACAAATAAATGAAACCAAAAACAAACAGAATTTAACATGAATAGAGCTCAAAACCCCTATGTCTTCTCCAAGGCCGTACCCAAGATTTTTTTTTTGGAGGGGGTGTTACTAAAAAAAGAAATTTCGGGGGGTCTACACAAAAAACCTCAAGAAACGCATACAAAATTTGTTTATATCGATTTTTGTTATGTTTTTGCGAGTCAGACAAAAGATTTCGGGGGGGGGGGGGTTCAAACACTTCCCCCCTCTGGGTGCGGACATGGTCTTCTCAAGGCTAGAACAGAATTTGTTTTTTTTTCCGGAAAAAATACAAATGAATGTGTATTGTCAGTTTAATATGCATATGCTCATATTTATTCCGTAAAATCCTAATAATTTTTTATTTATTAAAGTTACAAAGTGAAAACATTTTATTTTTTTTATTTTTTCAGTAAAGGGCAAATTGTTTTCTGGCCTTAAGAAGGCTTAGGGGTTGTAAGCCCTGTTCGTTTTGGGTTTCATTTATTTATTGATGCTGAATTGTGGTAGTTTAAGCTTGGTAGATTATTTGATTCTATTTTTGCACATTTTTGGTTTAATGAAGTTCTTTACTTTTCCTTGAAAAGCTTATTTTGAGAAAAGTTTTTTTTTTAATGAATTTCTTTTTGTTTTATATTGGCATTAAGTAAAAAAAACAAGTTTTTTCAACTGAAAGTAAGGAGCAACATTAAAACTTAAAACGAACAGAAATTATTATTTATATGAAGGGGATTTCCCCCTCCTCAACACCTTGCTCTTTAGGCTAAAGTTTTTTGGCACTTTTAAAAAAGTTGCTTATTCTTTTAATTTAATTGTTTTATTTTCTGTTTCAGGAGTCGTTTTTAAGGAATTGGGACAAAATTTAAACTTCAGAGTAAAGAGCAAGGTGTTGAGAGGGGGGAAACGCCCCTCATATACATACGAATTTCTGTTCGTCTTAAGTTTTGATGTTGCTCCTTACTTTGAGTTAAAAAAAACTTGTTTTTTTTATTTAATTTCTGATCGTTTTTTTAAATAACAGCAGGAAACCTGGCGGGAAAATCTCCCTCCCTACGGAAATATCCTCTGCACAGTTCAATCCTGGTGAAAATTTACCCCGGACAATTATGCTTAACATCTTCACGCGTAAAATTAAGTCGATAAAGAGTAAACAAGACATTTAAAGAAATTTCGTATAGGAATTCTGGCGAATTCCCCCAGTATAAAATTACCCCTGAAAAACTCACCAACTAAAAACTTCCATCTCCTTGAAAAATTCTCCCCGTGTAAAATCCTCCCAGCAGAAAATTCACAATTCCCCTCCCCACCTTTATACTTTCCAATAACAAATGCTATACGTAAGCAATCGGCAAATTTTATAACTTAAAGACCTTTCCCCAGGGGCTGTGGAGGGTCATGTTATTTCCAAAGACATACTGATTGGGCTTTTCAACTATACTGAACAAACTCACTATCTAAAAATTTTGATTGAACGAATTTGGGGAAAAAATTGGCGTGGGAGGGGGCCTAGTTGCCCTCAATTTTTTTTGTTGGTTAAAAAGGGCACTAGAACTTTTAATATCTAGTAGACAGAGCCCTCTCTCGATGTTCTAGACCCACTGAGTCGATACGATCATCCCTGGGGAAAAAACACGCATCCGTGAATAGTAATGCCACTTTCTATCTAGAAGGCCCATACCCTGGTTTCTGGAAGGCCCATAGGATGGTTTCTACAAGGCTCTGTTTCAAACGGGCAGCAGTTGTTACGTCAATGTTTGCATTTAAGAAGACACGCCCCCTAATTACCACCGGTCCCTGGTTTCTGCTCTGTTCTGTTGCCGTTCCCTGTTTTAAATGGCGTTACGTCAATGTTTACATTTTGGGAAGACCCGCCCCGGATTCTAAACGGTGCCCTGTTTTAAATGGACCCACAATACGACCGATCCCTGTTTTAAACGGTCAGCAGGTGTTTGTTACGTCATAGGGAAGGCACTAAGAGATGCGGGTGTTAGGTCAATGTTACAATCGATTGCTACGTGATTGGGAGTTGAGGGTAATGCGTGACTTAGTATATTTATCGGGAATAGCTTAAAGAAAGCGCTCATGTTACGCAATGACTGCGCACACATGGATGTTACGTAATGACAGTGGCACGTGGGTATTACGTAATGACAGCACATACCAAGGGCGGATCCAGGATTTTTTTTCAGGGGGGGGGGTTACTAATTTTTCACTCAGTTTTCGAATAATTTTACTGATTTTTACCTAGGTTTAACTAATTTTCGACTTATTTTCGACTCGGTCAAAAATTTCGGGGGGGGGGGGAGGAGGGTTCAAACAGGGTATTTTTCCATTTTTTGTGTTTTTTTTAGAAAAATGATCCCATCTTTGCATGCTTAGCCTTAGCTAGCTGAAAGAGTGCATAAATTCTTCATTTTTAGTCGTATTGCACGGGTAATTAAGGAACATTTAATATATTTTTCTATATTTTGTGTTTTCGTAGAAAAATAGCCCCATCTTTGCAAACTTAGCCTTTAACTACCTGAAAGAGTGCATAAATTATTAATTTTCAGTCGTATTGCAGGGGTAATTAAGAAATATATAATATATTTTTCTAATTTTTGTGTGTTTTCTTAGAAAAACGACCCCATCATGCAAAATTAGCCTTAACTAGCTGAAAGAGTGCATAAATTCTTCATTTTTAGTCACATTGCATGGGTAATTAAGGAAAATTTAATATATTTTCTATTTTTTGTGTCTTTTCTTAGAAAAATGACCCCATCTTTGCAAACTAAGCCTTAAATAGCTGAAAGAGTGCATAAATTCTTCATTTTTAGTCGTATTGCATGGGTAATTAAGAAACATTTAATATATTTTTCTATTAGAAAATATATATTTGAAGCATAAATTCTTCATTTTTAGTCGTATTGCACGGGTAATTAAGGAACATTTAATATATTTTTCTATATTTTGTGTTTTCGTAGAAAAATAGCCCCATCTTTGCAAACTTAGCCTTTAACTACCTGAAAGAGTGCATAAATTATTAATTTTCAGTCGTATTGCAGGGGTAATTAAGAAATATATAATATATTTTTCTAATTTTTGTGTGTTTTCTTAGAAAAACGACCCCATCATGCAAAATTAGCCTTAACTAGCTGAAAGAGTGCATAAATTCTTCATTTTTAGTCACATTGCATGGGTAATTAAGGAAAATTTAATATATTTTCTATTTTTTGTGTCTTTTCTTAGAAAAATAACCCCATCTTTGCAAACTTAGCCTTAACTAGCTGAAAGAGTGCAAAAAATTCTTCATTTTTAGTCGTATTGCACGGGTAATTAAGGAACATTTAATATATTTTTCTATTTTGTGTGTGTTTTCTAAGAAAAAAAAGGCCCAATTTGCAAACTTAGCCAGCACTAGCTGAAAGAGTGTATAAATTCTTCATTTTTTAGTAGTATTGTACGGACAATTATGGAAAATTTAATATATTTTCTATTTTTTGTGTCTTTTCTTAGAAAAATGACCCCATCTTTGCAAACTAAGCCTTAAATAGCTGAAAGAGTGCATAAATTCTTCATTTTTAGTCGTATTGCATGGGTAATTAAGAAACATTTAATATATTTTTCTATTAGAAAATATATATTTGAAGAGGACACTCCCCCACAACCCTTAGGGCAAGGGTTTTAAGTTATGCCCTGGGAGCATATAGCAACTATCGGTGTAAGCAACTATCTCATTTAAGGGGATTAATTATCCAGGAGGGGGAAGATAGGCTGCTTTGTGAGTTAATGAGGTCTAGGACTCCCCGTTATATTGTGGCAGTAGGGAATTTTGTATTGATGGGAAGGATGTCAAATGAAGTGTAATTTTTCTTTAGTATTTGTCTTTTTGTATATGGCTTTAATTGGCTTTTAAATACAGATTATTTTAATTATTATAAGGTTTTTATAGAAGGCGTTGCCTTCAAAACAGGCTCATTCGATTGGAAATTAAAGGGCTAGTGCCTTTTTTAATAGTCGATAGTGATTGGAGGGCAACTAGCCCCCCCCCCACACGCCCATCTTTTCTCCAAACACATCCAATCAAAATTTTGAGATAGGCATTTTGTTCAGCGTAGTTGATTTCCAGATAGAAAATTATTTTTGGGAAGGACACTCCCCCACAACCTTCACGGCAAGGGTTTTAAGTTATGCCCTGGGGACATATAAGGTTTTTATAGAAAGCGTTGTCGTAGAAACTTCAAAAAAGGCTCATTCGATTGGAAATTCAAAGGGACAGTGCCCTTTTTAATAGTCGAAAGTGATTGGAGGGCAACTAGCCCCCACCCCCCACGCCAATCTTTCTCCCAAACACATCCAATCAAAATTTTGAGAAAGCCATTTTGTTCAGCATAGTTGATTTACAGATAGAAAATATGTTTTTGAGTAGGACAATCCCCCACAACCCTCAAGGCAAGGTTTTTAAGTTATGCCCTGGGGCATATAAGGTTTTTATAGAAGGTGTTGTCGTAGAAACCTCAAAAAAGGCTCATTCGATTAAAAATTCATAGAGCTAATGCCCTTTTTAATAGTCGAAAGTGATTGGAGGGCAACTAGCCCCCCCCCCCCTACGCCCATCATTCCCCCAAACACATCCGATCAAAATTTTGAGATAGCCATTTTGTTCAGCGTAGTTGATTTCCAGATAGAAAATATATTTTCGAATTTTCAAGGAGGACACTCCCCCACAACCCTCAGGGCAAGGGTTTTAAGTTATGCCCTGGCGCATATAAGGTTTTTATAGAAAGCGTTGTCGTAGAAACTTCAAAAAAGGCTCATTCGATTGGGAATTCAAAGGGATAGTGCCCTTTTCAATAGTCGAAAAGGATTGGAGGGCAAATAGCTCCCCCCACGCCCATCATTCCCCCAAACACATCCAATCAAAAGATTGAGATAACCATTTTGTTCAGCGTAGCTGATTTCCTGATAGAAAATATGTTTTGAGGAGGACAATCTCCCATAACCCTCAGGGCAAGGGTTTTGAGTTCTGCCCTGGGGGCATATAAGGTTTTTTATTGATGATGTTGTCGTAGAAATTTCAAAAAAGGCTCATTCGATTGAGAATTCAAAGGGCTAGTGCCCTTTTAAATAGTCGAAAGTGATTGGAGGGCAACTAGCCCCCAGGCCACGCCCATCATTCCCCCAAACACTTCCAATCAAAATTCTGAGATAGCCATTTTGTTCGGGGTAGTTGATTTTTACATAGGAAATATGTTTCTGAGTAGGAAACTCCCTCACAACCCTTAGGTTAAGGGTTTTAAGTTGTGCCCTGGGGGTATATAAGATTTTTGTAGAAGGCGCTGTCATAGAAACTTCAAAAGAGGCTCATTCGATTGAAAATTCAAAGGGCTAGTGCCCTTTTGAATAGTCGAAAGTGATTGGAGGGCAAATAGCCCCCCCCCCCACGCCCATCATTCCCCCAGACACATCCAATCAATATTTTGAGACAGCTATTTTGTTCAACGTAGTTGATTTTCAGATAGAAAATATGTTTTTGAGAAGGAAACTCCCCCACAACCCTCAAGGCAAGGGTTTTAAATTATACCCTGGGGACATATACGGTTTCTATAGAAGGCGGTGTCGTAGAAACTTCAAAAAAGGCTCATCCGATTGGAAATTCAAAGTGCTAGTGCCCTTTTTAATAGTAGAAAGTGATTTGAGGGCAACAAAACCTCCTGTCATGCCCACCTTTTCCCCAAACACATCCAATCAAAATTTTTTGACAGCCGTTTTATTAAACGTAGTTTTAAGGTCTTTGGTCTGGAAATTAGGTCTTTGAGGATGAAAACTCCCCCACAGCCCTCAGGGCAAGGGTTGTAATTTAAGGATTCTCCGAATCTTTCATAGTATTTTTTATGGAAGGGATGCTCGTATAAATTTTAGAGAGGGCTCATTTGATTGGAAATTGAAAGTTCTTTTTCACTTTTTAAGAGTCAAAAGAGATTGGAGGGCAACTAGCCCGCCTCCTCCACGTCCTAAATGCATCAGATAAACATTTTGTTAAAAATAGTTGAAAGATTAAGTAACAAAACTCTGGCGTCGACAAAACCCCCCCAGGGCCCGTGGGCAGGAAGGGATTCTCGTATAAACTTCAGAGAGGGCTCAATTGATTGGAAATTGGAAGTTCTAGTCCAGCTCTTACGAGTCAAAATCGATCGAAGGGCAAATACCCCCCCACGCCCTTTTTTCCCCCCCTCCCTTTGAACTAATTCTGTTTGTACCTGAAGGCCCAATGAGAGTTATAATGTTTTGGTATTAACACTTACCTATTAGGCATCTGCTCTCCTCTCTAACAAGGAAAGAAACAGAGAGTATAAGACAGTGGCGGATCCAGGGGAGGGGCGAGCCCCCCCCCCCCCAAAGTAGTCTAAAGTAATGTAATTTACTTAATTAACGCAAGGTTGCGTTAATTAAACTTGCTCCTAACGCAAGTTTATCGGGTCAACCTTTTTCGCGCTTTACCCCTAAAAATCCTGGATCCGCCCCTGGTGTAAGGGCACTATAAATTTTAATTTGTAATTCAATGAACCCCGTTCCTAAGTTTATGAGACTACCTCTTCCACATAAAGTGCCCCTGGAAAAATAAATAAGTATTAATTCATTGAACCCTTATGGCTCTTTGCTTAGGTATTGCTTCTGACCTAAAAAGTTGAGTAGATATTTCAGCTTCTATTTTTATGAATATCCGAAATTATCTGAGGGGAGTATGTTTGGGAGTATATTCCACGGCTGGGAAATTTCTGCTGGGTAAAATTTAACGCGGGGGAATTATCAGCAGGAAAAGAAAATGTTCTTTGAGGGGGGAGGAATTTCCCAGAAGTGTGTTTTCCAAATGTGAATTATTCAGGGAGGGGACGACTAAACTCATTTGATAATATTCTAAATTTTACATCTGAAAGTAACGGGAATAAAGAATCAACGAAAATGTCAGAGATAGCACTTCAGGTTCCTTTAGACGATTTTGTTCGTTTCTTTTCAAAAAAGACATTTTCAAGAGACAGATTACTTTCATTTTTTTTACTTTCTCTGTGGCCGCTCAATTATGCATGTGAGGGGGGAGACTTCCCCCGACCACTATCTCCGCTTAGGTTTCAGTTTTTATCTCAAGGCTTAAAAATTAGCATAATGCAATACAGCCATAACTCAAAATTATGTATATAGAATAAGATATGGACATAACACGGGATAATTAATCAAAAGTGCATATTATGAGTTAAGGGTCACCCAAAGCATGGGCCAGGGGGCTTATCATTCCGTAATCTATGAAATCAATCCTGCAATAACTGAAAATATAAAGTATTTTTGAGTATTTCAACGCCTTCCACAATTCAAACGGTCCAACATTCTACAGCCCAATGAGTCTTTCTAATCTCCTAAATCGGGAACAGAGGAGATAAGTGAAGTTCCGCCCCGCATTGGATGAGTCTCCAACATCACCCTTCCCCTCTCCTACTGTCTACGCTAAAGTTTTCTTCCTTCAGCCAACTACGCCGCCCCCACCCCAAAGACTTTAATAAGGTAAAATTTTGTATGGGAAGAACACATAGTAAATCTATTATAATTATCCAATTATAAGGTTAAAATACATACTCTGTGATGGATGCAAAATTGCTTTGGCACACAAAATCCTATTGAGGTCAATTCCAAACAGTCGTGATCCCTTTGTGTCAGCAAGTGAAATGGTCAAAACACCCTTATTGGAGCTATTTTTTCAATCCAGTCATTGTTGCCAATCGCTGTCCACAAGTTATGCAAGCTGTCTATTGTTCATATATAAGGTTTTTATCAAAGAGGTAATCGTATAGACTTTGAAAAAAAACATCATTCGATTTAAATTAAAAGTCCTATATCCGTTTTTTAAAGTCAAGAATAATCGGACAGTAAGTAAACCCCCCCCCCGTGCAATAAAACTTGAAACTTTTTGCAATAAAAAACGAACAAAAATTAATTAAAAAAACTTTCCGAAAAATAAGTTTTTCAAAGAAAAGTAAAGGCCATTTTAAACTTAAGCTCAGGATATGAATACCTGTTAAAATTCAAACTCAAAACGACCAGAAATTACTATTAAAGAATAAATGAAACCCAAAACGAACAGAAACTAAATAAACAATCATAGTAAAAAACATATAAAAAGTAATAATATAAATGAATAAATAGATTTTAAAGCGAGTAATGCTTAGATTGAATACGAAAATCAAGCTTAAAACGAAAAAAAATAGTTTGTTATTAAAGTATAAATGAAACTTAAAACGAACAGAAACTAAATAAACAATCAATGCGAACAAACATACAATATATATTAATGGTAATGAATAAATAAATCTTAAAACGAGTGAAACTTAAATTGAATATGCAAATCAAGTTTGAATCGAATAAAAATAACTACAAACAAGAGTTTGGGTATCGCCTCCCTGCAGAAGCCTAAAACCTACTGCGTCATTGGCGCTTTACTGAATACGAATTATATTACAAATGTTGCCTTTTGTACTTAATATTGAAAATAAATATTAAAATTACAGTAAAATTTGAACTGATGAGCTTTCAGCAATTAATATCATTTTACATCATATATTCAGTTTAATTTATTAGTTCTTTCCAAGATTTGTCAAGACAAATATAGTTTCACTACAAACAAAATTTGGATACTGCCCCCTTCTTTAACTGCAAAAACCTAAAGCCTTCTGCGTCATTGGCGCTTCACTGAAAACAAATTACTCTTATATTACAAATTTATTCTTTTAGTTCTTACAGCATTGTAAGAACTTACAGAATTTGTATATTACAAATTCAGTTCTTACAGCATTGAAAATGAAAATAAAAATTACAGTAAAAAAAAAAATCATGAACTGATGGATCTTTCAACAATTAATATCATTATATATCTAATACTGGATACCATGATGTGTCAAATACTGGTAGAGTCGTCGATGAACAACTTTTTCAAGTACTTTTGAGAAAAGGGAAAGGATGGAGATTGGCCTCCAGTTCCCAGTATCAGATCTTGAGCCACCTTTGCGAAGGCGAAAAAACCGTGGCTGTCTTGAGACCTTCGGGAAAGGTTCCAGTTTCTAGTGACAAATTTATTATATGACCAATACAAGGCAGAAGGTAAACCAAAACTGACTTAAAAGCTCGGAGGTTAATTCCATCTACCCCCGCTGAATTTGAGGTCATGCTTCCAACAGTTTTAAGTAGTTCATATTTATTGCAAAACAGAAGCCTCGTTGGGCCATGGCAAAAACAAACACTGTTGCATATATAGTTAAAACACATGATAATAACATATATAAAAGTAGCTAAATATAGCCCCTAGCAAATAAAAATAAAATAACATAACAATTACAGCACAAAAGCACACATAATACTATAAAACTAACTCACATAATTACACACAATGTCACACACATAATAATAATAATAATAATAATAATACTAATTGTGTATTCAAAAGCCTTTATACAGGGCCATATACACTATACATCAAATATAACAGGAAAACAAAAGTAAAACTCCCTTCAGCCTTCTTTTTCCAAACCATAACAAATCTTCTTCACAATAGTTCCTTTCTTATCTTTAGTGCCTGATCCACAAATCTACATAATCTACACATGAGGCTAGGTACCGTCAGAGAGAACATGCCCCGAAGTGAAAAATTACTTTTCCCCAAAATACCCTCCTCAAATCAGTAAGCCCCTGGCACCGGCACAGAAAATGGTCCAGATTTTCCTCTTCAATATTACAAATAGGACACGTGTACCTAGATACCGGGAACCCCTTACCTCTCTCAAATACTTTACTCCTCCATCTTAAAGGCAAACAGTTGGCCTGCAGTTGCAACCAATATGACAAATACTTGGCAAATTAAATTAAAAGTAAATTTCCAGGCCAATCACCTTTTTCACTTCCTTATAAACACTTAATGTCTTGAATCTCTTAATTTCATTCCCCCATATCTGTATCTCCTGACCTTCTAACCTTTGTTTAACTTTTTCTGTTACATCAATCTGACCGTTAGCGGTGCATCTACCATCATTCCATATATATGCCAATCATAATCTGTCTAATAAGGATTTAACCTTACACAGCCACGATCTCTTATGCCTTGAAGCAAGTAGCTCTTCATAGGCCTCTCTAATAAGTTTATCTTGTGGTACCTGCACTAACTTCATCCAAAATCTAACTACCTGAACTAGTCTCTGTTTACGCAGCGAAAAAAGCCATTACTCTCTTGTCAAAAACTGGGTATGCTTTGCTCTATGAAGGATGAGAAGCTTTTTGTAATAATGTAAGTGAAGAGTCACCAGCTGTTCTCCTACTTTCATTCCCCGGAATTCCTCACAATAGTGAAGAACTGGCAAAATCTTTGTTAAAAATATCTTTTAATGCATGGCTAGACTTTTAATGCCCATAGCTTTACTATTCCAAAAAACAGTTGATATAGCCGCTTTCCCTCTTTTTACTGACTCTTTAATGTGAACACCAACTACCACTATTTTGAAATAAAAAACCTAAATATTTTGAATTATCAACTATCTTTATTTCATCTCTTTTAAATATAAACTTACCATTATTTTCTTTTTCATTTATTTTACCAAGAATAACTAATTCTGTGTTCTTAACATTAAGCTGGAATTTCTTCAAATCTAAGTAATCTGCAACAAGATCTAAAAAAATCTGTAATTCCTGGTCAGACTTAGCTAACTAAACTCTATTATAAGTAAAAAGCAAAAACTGAAAATAATTTTGCCGAGACCCACTGTCGGAGCCCACCTTCCTTCCAAAAACTGAGCTAAATAATCTACAAATATAGAATAAAATGGGGAGAGAGAACACTACCTTGTCTTACCCGTATATAGTTTCTATGTACACTGGAAGAATCCTGATCTATTACCTTCACTACCAACTTAGTTATGCAATACATGCTAGTAACTAACCTCAGGAAACCACTAGGTATTCTTATGCTTCTAAGGGTATCTACCAAAATCACCCTCTCCATATTATCAAAAGCCTTTCTTAGGTCTAAAAAAGCTGCATGTAGGTGGCTATTCCCTGTTCCATACTTATCGACTAAAGTTCTAAGCACAAATGCCCTATCTGCTGTACTATAACCTTTCCTAAATCCTCCTTGCTCTTCATTTATAATCTTATTTTTATCTAAACACCTATGTAGCCTCCTTTCTAAAATTTTTTCTAACACTTTACTAAAAACTGGTACTAGAGCTATGGGTTTATAATTATCATTCGACCTAGTATCCATTTTCTTTAAAAGTGGCATAACAACCGAAGTCTTCCACAATTCTGGCCACTTACCTGTAGATACAATACTATTAAATGCTATAACCAATATCGACAAAAACACTGACAAAAACTTCTTAACCACCCAGGCTGGTATCCCATCTAAACCTCGCGCTGACCCTCCTTTCATCTGAATAACTATTTCACTCACCTTCTTTTTTGATACTTCCCCTACTAATTTATAATCTTTCTTCTGCAGTGGGAAAATACATTCACCTTAATATGAAGACTGACTTTCCTCTTCTAGCCCTTCACAGTCTCCTTCTAAATTCACAAAATAACCAGGTCAAGACTCTGGTGAAGAAGTTCGACCTGAAATATTAGCTCTTTCTTTTTTCATTCTACTCCAAAAATCTTTAACATTCCCTTGTGTAAGATCCACCATCATTTTTTTCCTTTCTAGACTATTCAGTTCCTGACTTCTCCCCTTCAGTAATTTCTTATATTTCCTTTTCTTAACTCTTTGAAAAATCAACTCTTCTAGCCATAATTCTTTATCCTGGCACAGTCCAACAATTTCTAGTTCTTTTTCAACCTCGTGCTTTAACCTTCTACATTCCTCATAATAATATCATTTATATCCTAATTTAACTCTCCTTTCTACCGCTTTACTAGACCGCTGGTGCACAAACTCATATAACTCGGCAAGGAATTCCTAAGCACCGCAATCTAGATTTCTAGTCTTTTCTAATCTATCTATTACTACTGGTCTCGCTATCATGTCATTCATATTATCAATTTCTTTATTATTCCAATATCTTTTTGACAGTTTTCAAACAGTAACCTTTTATTGACTGACTGTCTCATACCTCTTTACAATACCGCTCCTCTTACCTTCAACCTCTATAGCCATCTCTAGCGTAACTGACCAATGGTCTGAACCAACTGACTGAAGTACCTCAACGTCAACT
>NC_142795.1:24265778-24358205 GCF_049724085.1 Artemia sp. Qi Xiang Cuo
ACTCTTGCATCCTCCACACCATAAGAGGAAGCAACTTCACGAACTGAAAATTTCAAACGAATCTATAAAATAAATGGCATTTAATTATTCTCCCTAATGGATGATGAGAAGGTAACTAAACGAGGAGCTCCGTCCTTGGATCCTCCACAACATAAAATGGCAACAACTCCGCGAACTTATTTTTGACATTTATTTGAATCCATAATTAATGACACTTAATCTGTAAAAATATCATTAATAATAATAAATGATGTTTTTCGAAAGCCACAATCTAGTGCATTAAGACAGTAGAGTGACAGTAGTCACTCTAGTACATAAAGTACATCTAGTACATCTAGTGCATTAAGACAGTAGAGTGACAGTAGTCACTCTAGTACATAAAGTACATCTAGTACATCTAGTGCATTAAGACAGTAGAGTGACAGTAGTCTCTCTAGTACATGAGTACATCTAGTACATCTAGTGCATTAAGACAGTGGAGTGAAGTGTAACAGTAGAGGTGCGATAGCAACATTACAAAATCAATGAAAAATTCGAATATTTTAATCAAAATAAGAAAGCAGTTTTGAAATCATATTCCAATTCCTGATATCAGACTCGATGAGAACCAAGCTTAGATATACATATTCATTGCCTTGATATTTTCATACGTTAAAATCTGTTTCACATTTGCAGGTATTTATGCTATTGCTATAACTGTCACATTTAATTCTTTGCGGATCCTAAGTATGGCTTTTTCACCACAGTAGGCAATTAAAAGTAACATAAACTGTTTTGATACATGCTCAGTTTTGCAAAAGGAAAACAAAAATATACGTCCTAATAACATCCAATATTTCTGCAAGGCACGGGCACAGAAAATAATGGGGGGGGGGAGACAAGAGGTTTATATAGAAATTAATTTTAGGTTGGCAGGCAATGTGAAGTGTTACAGCAGCCTTTGGTTGGCTTGACAGACAACAATTTTGTATGAGCACCACTGTGGCTTTGTTTCTTCACTATTGATAAAACGCTAGAGTTGTTAGCCCCTCAAAAGTTTCAGAATGGTGTGTCCCGAAAATAATATTTTCTTCAAAGAAAGTGATGAAAAGTTCCTTAAATGAGGTCTCAAAAAACCATTTCTGCTTCAACATAAGCTTTACTCTGTTTCTACTGACATCCGATCAATGTTGTTACTTTTGAAAATGCTTTATCAGAATTACCTCTTAAGACTTAAAGACGGGGCAGCAGCTCGCTAATTTTGGTACTCCAAAAAATTTCAAGACATAATAATTGTAGCTAACACATTTTGCATGCAGACCCACTATAATTTACCCCACCCCCCTTAATGTGCAAATATATGGCCAAGATTATGTAAGTCCAATGCATTCTGTAACCCGTCACATGTCTTTGTGGCTATGAAACCGGTTTTCTTAGGTCTTACATTCAGATCAAGAGCTTGAGTGTGTTCTGGCTAATTAACAAGTACCAAACGTTACATTAGGAAAACAGATGTCAATAATATAGATAGCAAAAAATTAGAGACACGTCTTTGCTGATACATTGCAAGGTTTACAAAATAATACTGTGTTACTTTCGCTCCAAAAATAAATTTTTATCATTTGTTTCCGATATAACTGATGATACGAACAACTGGTTCCAGAATCAATTTTACTTGGCTGCAAATACACAAAATATCAATAATTTATATTTCACATAAGTATCCAAACTTTATATCTTGCTTTTGAGCGCGCTGCACGATTCTTCCTTACAAGTCACTCTCCATGGCACAGATAAAAACAGATGTTTCTTAGCTTCAAATGCATATAAGAAACCAAGCAAGTCAACAAATAATGGGTATATCAAAAGATGAAAATCCATCATTGCCAAAGATGATTGCGGTTTATCAGCCGATCTTCACCCAAAACATAAAAACCTACACAAACACTGGCATCGTGAATGGCTTCGTGAATGGCAGTTTGATCAAAGGGTAGACATTACAATACGAAAAGTTCCAACATAGAACAAACATTTTTTTTTTTGCATAAATAGTTGGCAATAAGATCTTATTTACATTTGAAATTTGCACTTCTATACACTTTTCAATGTTATTTTACTATTGAGAAATAATTCTTTATTATAGTCTATTTTTTTTTTTTTTAGCCTTTATTTTAGCTTTATATTAGCTCTTATTCATTTATTGTACAAAATACTAAGTCGAGGACACGAATTTTTCAACTCTTGGCTAAATCGATAGCAAACTTGCATATTTGGCAACATGAAGATCTACATATACACGAATCTACAATGACGAACACGTGTATCAAAACGAAGTTCAAATCATCAATCAAATCTCGGAATAGCCAAATTTTAGTTTTCGGTAAAAACACTTCTAGCTTCCGAATAGTTGTTTCCGATTATTTTACTGTTGAATCCTAGTTCATAGTTCACCTTATAGTTCAATTTTTTATAACTTTTTTTAGTTGCTTAATATTAAGAGTAGACGGAATCAACCATTTCCACATAAAAGTTAATTTAGAAGGTGGTCCATTCGTATAATACGATTATATATTCTGCTGTCATTTAGTCTTTGCTCTTTGTTGTACTTATATTTTACTTTCTGTTGATAATTCTTTTTTTGCACCGAGTAGAGACAATGAGCATGAAATCTGAAAGATCAACCATTTCATTTGCTACTTTTGTCATTAGCTCTTTGATCTTTACTGTTCAATCTTAGATCTTTCTTATTTTCAAGGCCGTATCCAGGGGGGGGGGGTTTACCGGTTTGAACCCCCCCCCCGAAATTTTTGACCGAGTCAAAAATAAGTCGAAAATTAGTAAAACCTAGGTAAAAATCAGTATAATTAGTCGAAAACTGAGTCAGAAATTAGTAAAATCCTCCCCGAAAAATTCAAAAATTAGTAATCCCCCCCCCGAAAAAAAATCCTGGATCCGCCCTTGCTTATTTTTCATAACTTGGTTGAATAGAAAATAAAAGTGGCGCACGGTCATTTTAGCAAAAGTGGGGTACAACTTTAATCTCTTTGGAGCAAACGTGAAGACGTCAAAATTCGTCAAAACGCTCAAAATACGACATGAAGGAGAAAATTACAGAAAAGGTACAAAAACAGTAGTAAACACTAGATTCCGCTTCCCCCTGGACCACAGTCCACCTAACTAGGCAGTAGGATCAACTAAAAAATATCTGTCACCAAGGGTCTCAGCGCGCATAAAAGCTCCTTCTATTTTCTTTGCTTAAGGGCTTCATTGTATATTTCTCAGTAGTTAGAGCAACTTTGAAAAATGGTGTGAATCTGTATTATTTATGATTCCGAAAGCGGAAAGAAATGGGGTGAGCCGGCGAAGTTGTTCTCTACTTCCCCATCTCGAAAGTATGGCTTTTGACTCGACTGAGTGGCGTCCAGGATTTCTAAAATGGGGGTTTGGATTAAATTTTAGCCAAAACGAAAACTTCCAGTACTAACTTCTGATCAACGTTGTAAAAGAGAACTAGCCGGAATTTCATAAATAGTGGGAGAGGGATCCACAAAGTGGCGTGACTATTTGAAATTTGTCAAAAAATGTTTAACCACAAAGGGGCAACCTAATAGTTTTAGCACAGATTATCTATTAATTTTCGCAATAACCTGTGGTTTAGATAGTAATATTGCGCCATGGAGCATCAAAATTTTTGTCTTCTTGACAAGGAAAAATATTCCCTTCAATTTTTCTCTTCTATATTCTTTTATTATGGACCATAAAAATGTCCTTAAAAATTTGATGTAGGACCTTTATTTTTCTTCTAATAACTGATGGAATAGCCCTACCCAAGAAAGAATCCAAGAAGGATATCAAACGAATTGCATTTGTATTTTAAGCAGAATATAAAGTAACGCTTGTTGCTATTATTGCTATAAATATTCTGCCATGAATTTGCAAATTACGTAAAACTTCTTATCAGAACGCTTTTTTATGACGCATTAAGTTAACCCACACGATTCTTTTCATTGTCTTTCCAGTTTCAGGTTACTTGCGAGTTTGGTATAAAACTTGGAATGTTTTTCCAAACAAACGATTCCAAACAGATTCCAAAACAAACGATTTTATTCTGGCGGATTTCTAGGTTTTTTTTTCGGAGAAATGGAGGGGTTTGAGTTTTTTTTTTTACATTGAGTTCTCGTTTTAGCTGTCTTGGCATAATTAGCTTCGCTTTCTAAGAAAATTATCCTCGCTTAGGCTTTGAGCGGTAGCTAACATAATTTTAAAATGCCCCTTTCTGCTTTTGAATATTTTTGTCTAGCACCTTTATTTGGCATTTCAAGGACTGACAACAATTCTCGGTTTTAAGGATCGGAATCCTCTTGGTTTCTCACAAGGTGCATAAAAAGAATAAAGTTTTGCTACTAACACTATGCAAGGTCCTCATAGCCTCCGGAGAAAGTTGTGCAATTGGTGTAATTTTTTCCTTATTTATTGATAAATGTAGTGTTGCCACTTCTATTTTTTCTAAGAGCAGGGTTTTCTATCAGTCCAAAAGTAGGATTTTGTGCGGCAATAGATTTGTTTTCAAAGCCAGAAGGAAATTGGCGGAAAACGATCATCTCCGTATACCGGGGTCCTCGCGTTATTCTTTTTCTTTAAACCCACCTTCTCTCCTGTCAGAGATTTCATAAAAAGAATTAATAGTTTTACCTTGATTATCCCTATAAATTCATTCTTTATTTTCGTTTCCATTCTCAAACCCATGTTATCTTTACCTTTTGCATTATTGCAGCGGGACCAATTATTTTCCTATTTCTTTTTTATCTTTTCAACATATTGCATTCTTCCTTATCCCCTAGACGCTCGATTTGTCTTATTTCTTTCCCTGTTCTCCAGGCTACGAATACCGACACCAGACACTTGCAAGCCCATGACAAAATCTAATGTCGCTTATGTTTCTCTTAGGGGGGGGGGTCTAAGGATGGCTGGTAGCAATTGTGTATGTAGGGTTTTGTAAAGGGTGATGTCTGCCCATACAAGTTTAATAAACTTCGGGTATTGTTGTTAATGTGTTATATTTTTTTTAATAAAACCTTTTTCTCTCTCTTGGTTTATATGTTCTCCGGAAAAGCAGCACCCCGGCCCGGCTTTGTTTAATGGTTGAGATAGGAGATGACCCTCCTGTTTATATTTCTCTACAATGATATGGGATGTGGTTCACTAGTTACTATGTTGCAGCTACTGCTGCAACCATGACTATTGTGAGTTAATGCAATTTCTATTACATTAACTCACAATTCTACATTAACTGTACATTAACGATTGTACATTTCAGTAGAGCGCCAATGACGCAGTAGGTTTTAGACTTTTGCAGTGAGAGGAGGCGATACCCAAACTCTTGTTTGTAGTTATTTTTGTTCGATTCAAGCTTGATTTGCATATTCAATTTAAGTTTCACTCGTTTTAAGATTTATTTATTCATTCATATTAGTATCTATTGTATGTTTGTTTGCATTGATTATTTATTTAATTTCTGTTTGTTTTGGGTTTAATTTATACTTCAATACCAAACTATTTTTCTTTGTTTTAAACTTGATTTGCATATTCAATTTAAGCATTACTCGCTTTAAGATTTATTTATTCATTAATATTATTACTTGTTGTATGTTTTTTTTTTGCTAAGATTGTTTATTTAATTTCTGTTCGTTTTGGGTTTCATTTATTCTTTGATAGTAATTTCTGGTCGTTTTGGGTTTGAATTTTAACAAGTATTTTTATATGCTGAGATTAATCTCAAAATTGCCTATACTTTTATTCGAAAAATCTATTTTACGTAAAGTTTTCTTTAATTAAGTTTTGTTCGTTTTTGGTTGAATCAAATCTGAAGTTTTTAAAATAACCATAATTTAAAATCAAACTTTTTTTTCAATATCAACTACTCATTAAATTGTCAAAATTAGTATCAAAGTAACAATACCAAAGTAAAAAAATAACAAAGTAAAGAAAGCATCAAAGGAACCAATGTATCAAAGTAACAATAAGCAACTTGCATAACTTACAGCCCTTGCACCGTAAATCACTAAATCCAAGTATCGAAGTAAACAAAGTGTCAAAATAACAATAAGCAAGTTCCGTAATTCAGAGTGATTTCCCCGGGGTTAGGGGCGGGGGGGGGGGGGTCCAACGCCAGAAGCATAATTATTTGGCATTTGAACTTTTTTGAACAAAATGGCAATCTCAAAATTTTGACCAGATGCTCTTTGATAAAGTGGGGCGTGGGCTACCTGTCTACTGATCACTTTTGACTCTTAAAAAAGAACTAGAAGTATCAATTTCTGATCAAATGAGCCCCCTCCAAAGTTAATACGACCACCCCTTCCACAAAAACCTTGTTACTTTTTGATCACTTTCGATTCTGAAAAGGGGCATAATAAATTTTTATTTCCGGTTGAATGAACTTCCTCCAAAGTAACGACCACGCTTTCCATAGAAGCTTCATATGTTAACGATGGGCTGCTAGTATAACTTACAGCCCTTTCCCCCAGGGCTGGGGGAAGGGGATTCAAACCCTGATCCGTAGCTGTTTGATATTTGGACGATCTTGAACAAAATGGCTTGGAGGGGGGGGGGGCTAGTTGACTTTTAAAAAGCGAAATAGAACTTTCCCATTCCAATCAAATGAGCCCTCTCTGAAGTTCATGCGAGCATCCCTTCCATAAGAACCATATACAACCCCAGGACATAACTTACAACGCCTGTCTCTAAGCCCTGGGGGGTTGTGTTGACACAAAATTCTTTTTTCTGACCTTTGAACTATTTTTAATAAAGTAATGGTCTAAAAATTTTTAGCTGATGCATTTGGAGGGGAAAGGCGAGGGGATCTATGTGCCCTCCGATCACTTTTGACTTAAAAAGTGTGCTACAACTTTCAATTAACAATCAAATGAACCCTCTCTGAAGTTTATACGAGCATCCCCTCTATAAAAACTATATATACCCCCAGGGCATAACTTACAACGCCTGCCCCCGGGCCTTGGGGGTTTGTGTCGACACCGGAGTTTTTGGTATATAACCTTTTAACTATTTTTAACAAAATAGCTATCTCAAAATTTTTGTTTGATACATTTGTGGAAAAAGGGCTTGGAGGAGGAGGGGGGCTAGTTACTCTCTGATCTCTTTTGACTCTTAAAAAGTGAACAAGAACTATCAATTTCCAAACAAATTAGCGGTCTCTGAAGTATACACGAGCATTCCTTCCACAAGAACCATATATGCCCCCAGGGCATAACTTACAACGCCTGCCCCCGGGACCTGTTTGTCGACACCAGAGTTTTTGGTATCTAACCTTTTAACTATTTCTAACAAAATGGCTATCTCAAAATTTTTGTTTGATACATTTGGGGAAAAAGGGCGTGGAGGAGGGGGGGCTAGTTTCCCTCTGATCTCTTTTGACTCTTAAACAGTGAACTCAAACTTTCACTTTCCAAACAAATCAGCCCTCTCTGAAGTTTATACGAGCATCCGTTCCATAAGAACCATATATACCCCTAGGGCAGAACTTACAACGCCTGTCCCCGGGCCCTGGAAGGTTGTGTCGACACAGAAAATTTTGTTATCTGGCCTTTGAACTATTTATAACAAAATGGCTATCTCAAAATTTTTATCTGATGCATTTGGGAGAAAAGGATGTGGGGGGGGGGGGCTAGCTGCCCTCCGATCCCTTTTGACTCTTAAAAAGTGAACTATAAATTTCAATTTCCAAACAAATGAGCCCCCTCTGAAGTTTATACGAGTATCCCTTCCATTACAACCATACACCTCTATGGTATAACTTACAACGCCTGCCCTCGGGCCCTGTGGGGCTGTGTCGACATCGGTGTTATTTTTATATGAACTTTGAACTATTTTTTTTTAACAAAATATCTATCTACAATTTTTATCTGATGCATTTGGGGGGAAAGGGTGAGGGGGGACTAGCTCCCCTCCAATTACTTTGACTTATAAAAAGTGAACTAGAACTTTCAATTTCCAATCAAATGAGCCCTCTTTGAAGTTTATACGAGCATCTCTTCCATAAGAATCTTATATGCCCCCAGGACAAAACTTACAACGCCTGCCCTTGGGCCCTATAGGGCTGTGTCGACACCGGAGTTTTTGTTATATGACCTTCGAAATATTTTTAACAAAATGACCATCTCAAAATTTTTATCTGATTCAATTAGCGAAAAAAGAGCATGAGGGAGGGGGGGGGGCTAGTTGCCCTCCAATCTCTTTTGACTCTGAAATTTTAATTTCCAATCAATTTAGTCCTCTCAGAAGTTTTTACGAGTATCCCTTCTATAAGAGCCATATTTGCCCCCATTGCATAACTTACAACGCCTGCCCCCGGGCCCCGGGGGCTTGTGTCGACCCCAGTTTTTGTTATATGATCTTTGAACTATTTTTAATAAAATGGCTACCTCAAAATTTTTATTGGATGTATTTGGGGGGAAAAGGGCGTGGCAGGGGCCAGTTGTCCTCCGATCACTTTTGACTCTTAAAAAGGGCACGAGAACCCTTGATTTTCAATCAAATGATTCACCCTTGAAGTTTATACGACAACCCCTTCCATATGAAGTGCCTCTGGGAAAAAAAAATTAATAATAAGTAAATCATAGGCAGCTCACTAGCGCTTCCTAAGTAAAGAACGATGCTGGCACAATGTATTGTTTATTTTTTTCTAGACCAGGGAACTTCATATCGAAGGAGTTGTCGTAGAAACTTCTAAAAGGGCTCATTCGATTGCAAATTGGAATGGCTAGTGCCCTTTTTAATAGTCGAAAGTGATTGGAAGGCAACTAACACCCCTTCCACGCCCACCATTTCCCAAAACACATCAAATCAAAATTTTGAGATAGCCATTTTGTTCAGCGTAGTTGATTTTCAGATAGAAACTAAGTTTTTGAGGAGGACACTCCCCCCACAGTCCTCAGGGCAAGGGTTGTGAGTTACGCCCTAGGGGCATAAAAGATTTTTATAGAAAACTTTGTCGCAGAAACTTCAAAAAGGGCTCATTCGATTGGAAATTCAAAGGGCACTTTTTAATAGTCGAAAGTGATTGGAGGGAAACTAACCCCCCTCTGACGGTTATTTTGGGCACGTTTATTTTTTAACATAATTTAAATATAACACGTTACAGTTAGCACAACTAAAATAAAACATTCCTGTGTTCGAACCTTTTTAATAGTCGAAAGTGATTGGAAGGCAACTAACGCCCTTCTCACGCCCCCCATTTCCCCAAACGCATCCAATCAAAATCTTGATATAGCCAGTTGGTTGAACGTAGTTGAAGGGTCCGGAAATTATGTTTTTGAGTATGGCAACCCCGTCACAGCCCTCAGGGCTAAGGTTGTAAGTTATGCCCTGGGGGCATATACGGTTTTTATATAAAGTTTTAGTAAAAAAGTCAAAAAAGGCTCATTTGATTGGTAATTGAGAGGGTTATTGCCCTTTTTAATATTTGAAAGTAATCGGAGGGAGAATCCCCCCCCACGCCCATCATTTCCCCAAACATTTCGATCAACATTTTGATAAGGTCATTCTGTTCAACATAGTTGAAAGGTCTGGAAATTATGTTTTTGAGGATGATAACCCTCTCCCAGTAGCCCTCAGGACAAGGGTCGTAAGTTATGGCCTAGTGGCATATAAGGTTTTTAAAGAAATTTTTGTCGTAGCTGCTTCAAAAAGGGCTCATTCGATTGGAAATTGAGATACTAGTGCCTTTTGTATTAGTCGAACGTGATCAGAGGACAAATTTTGATATAGCCATTTTGTTCAGCCCATCAGAAAGGTCTGGAAATTATGTCTTTGAGGATAACAAATCCCCCCAGCCCTAAGGGCAAGGGTTGTAAGTTATACCCTGGGGACATGTATGGTTTTTACAGAAAGTGGGGTCATATAAACTTCGGAGGGGGCTCATTGGATTGGTACTCAGACGCTCTAGTGCTCTTTTTAAGAGTCAAAGTAATCAGAGGGCAGCTACCCCCTACACCCTACACACATGTTGCATTGTCTCAAAATGCATCGAACAGAAATTTTTAGATAGCCATTCTATTCAAAATAGTCTAAATATCATATAACAAGGCTTTTCGGGTAGAAACAAACTCCAGAGATTAGGAGCAAGGGTTGTAAGTTATGCCCAGGGGGTATTTAAGGTTCTTATGGAAGGAATGGTTGTTTAACTTCAGAACAGGCTCAGTCTTTATCCCTGAAAAAGACTATGTTAATATAAAACAAACAGAAACTAATTAAAAAAACTTTTTGCACAAAATAAGTTATTCAAAGAAAAGTAAAGAACTCCATTAAACCAAAAATGAAAAAAAAAGAATCAAATAATCTACCAAGCATACAACTACCACAAATCAGTCAATGAAACCCACAACCAACAGATATTAAAATAAATCAAACTCAAAACGAGTAGAAATTAATCTGAGTAGAGTTCTAAACCCTATGCTTTCTAAAAGCTAGAATATAATTTGTACTTTTCTAAAAAAAATTCTTTTAAATGTTTTCACTTTCATAACTTTAAGAAATAAAAAATTAATTAGGATTTTAAGGAATAATATCAGCACATGTATATTAAACTGAAAATGCACATTTTTTCAGTAAATCCCTTGGAATTTTTTTCAGTAAAGTACAAATCATATTCTAGCCTTTAGAAAGCATAGGGTTTAGGAGCCCTATTCAGATTAATTTCTGCTCGTTTTGAGTTTGACTTATTTTAATTTCTGTTTGTTTTGGGTTTCATTTATTTATTGATACTGTTTTGTGGTAGTTGTATGATTGGTATATTATTTGATTCTATTTTTTTTTTCATTTTTGGTTTAATGGAGTTCTTTACTTTTTTTAAAAACTCATTTTGTGCAAATACTTTTTTTGATTAATAAATAACAAAACATTGGAGCCGTATGGTCTTTACTACAGGCAACGCTATAGCGTTGCCTCTGATAAAAAGTGAACTCGAACTTTCAATTTCCAGTCAAAATGAGCCCTCTCTGCATTTTATGCGAGCCTCCGTTTCATAAGAACCATGTATGCCCCTAGGGTATAACATGCAACGCCTGCCCCCGGGCCCTGGGGGTTGTGTTGACACCTGTGTTTTTTTATCTGACTTGTCAACTATTTTTAACAAAATGGCTGTCTCAAAAGTTTATCGGGTGCAATTGGAGAAAAAGGAGCGTGAGGGGGGGGGCTAGTTGCCCTCCAACCCCTTTTGACTCTCAAAAACTGAACTAAAACTTTCAATTTCCAATCAAATCAGCCCTCTTTGAAGTTTTTACGTGCATCCGTTCTGTAAGAACCGAATATGCCCCAAGGGCATAACTTACAACGCCAACCCTCGGGCCCTGGGGGTTGTAACGACCCTGGAGTTTTCGTTCCATGATCTTTGAGGTATTTTTCAAGAAAATGGCCATCTCAAAGTTTTTATCGGATGGATTTGAGGAAAAAAGGTCGTGGAGGGGTAAGTTTCCCTCCGATCTCTTTTGACTCTTAAAAAGCGAACTAGAACTTCCAATTTCCAATCAAATGAGTCCTCTTTGAAGTTTTTACAAGCATCCCTACCATAAGAACCTTATATGCCCCCAGGGCATAACTTCAACACCCGACCCCTCGGGCCCTGGGGAGGGGAGGGCTGTGTCAACACCAGTGATTTTGTTATATGATCTTTGAACTATTTTTAACAAAATGACTGTCTAAAAATTTATATCGGGCACATTTTGGAAAAAAGGGCGTGGGGGGAGGTTACCCTCCGATCTCTTTTGACTCTTAAAAAGTAAACTAGAACTTTCAATTTCCATTCAAATGAGCCCTCTCTGAAGTTTATACGAGCATTTCTTCCATAAGAACCAAATATGCCCCCAGACATAACTTAAACGCCTGCCCCCGGGCCTTGGGGGTTGTGTCGACACCGGAGTTTTAGTTCTATGATCTTTGAACTATATTTAACAAAATGGCTATCTCAAAATTTTTATCGGATGCATTTGGGAAAAAAAAGGGCGTGGAGGGGGCTGGTTACCCCCTGATCACTTTTGAGTCTTAAAAAGTGAACTATAACTTCTAATTTTCAATTAAATGAGCCGTCTTTGAAGTTCATACGAGCTTTCCTTCCATAAGAAATATATATACCCCCTGAGCATAACTTACAGCGCCTGTCCCCGCACTCGGGGTGAGGGGTTGTTGTGTCGACACCGGAGTTTCTGTTATATGATCTTTGAACTATTTTGAACAAAATGGCTATCTCAAAAATTTTATCGTATGTATTTGGAAAAAAAGGGCTTGGGGAGGGGGCTAGTTGCCCTCAGATCATTTTTGACTCTTAAAAAGGGCAGTAGAACTCCAGATTTCCCATCGAATGAGCCCCATCCAAAGTTTATGGGACGACCCCTTCCATATGAAGTGCCCTTGAAAAAAATAATAATAATAATAAAATATTGGAGCCGTATGGCCTTTACTATAGGCAACACTATAACGTTGCCTCTGATATTTTTCCCATGCTCTCTGGGTATTATCTTAGAAAGTAGAAACCACCTAAATATTATCTACAGATAATGGCATTATAAAGTTTAGTAGAAGAACATCACACAATGAAACACACAATAAAAAAACTCTATTTAAATGATGTTGTTGCATCGTAATTACAAAAAACAACTACGCCTTACAACACATTTTCACCGAACTTTAATCTTTCACTTCTATAAACAACAATGTTGGTAAGATTTTAGCCTCAAAACTATGACACGATGCTTTACAGTGGATGGGAAGCATGTACGTAATTATGAAAATAATTATGTATATCTTCTTCTGAATATTTACTTTTTCTTCTCCTTGTGGGTAATAAAGCTAGACACGTTTATGCTAGATGCATGGCTTAAATATTTGTTTATAGTTACTAAATTTTAGAAATTATGTACGTAATCATGGCAGTACGTAATTATAAAAAAAACGCTACCCTTTACAACATATTTTCATCGAACAGGAATCTTCTGCTTCTATAAAGAACAATGTTGGTAAAACTTCAGCTCTAAAACTATGGCGTGACGGTAAAGCGTGGGTAGCAGTACAATCTCCCCCGAGTAGCGTAGATCAGATACAACAGTTGGTTTTTAGTTACAACAAGAGAGCATGCGTCTACTGTTTTGCCTTTTTTTTTTACTTAAAGGCAAGTGAAAATAACTCATTATAGAGATTGGATACTGCCAAGAGTCTTAAACTCAGGGATTAAGTTGGAATATTGAGAAAAAGTATTTTGGAGGAAGGAGGGTAAGGAGAATTTTTGGGTAAAGGGGGCAATTCATTCCTTCTCTAGTCCTCACGAAACAAAATGAAACGAACATTTTTTTTCGTTTTTAAGCCTGTCATCCTACACAATATTTCCAAGTGAAGATTAAAAATAAAAAAAAAGGAAGAAAAGAAAGAGGGACATACCGTCATATTGGTAAAAGTAGTATTGGCTTCTTGGACCACTTTCATCTCTTGTGAGCAAAACATTGGACTCACGTAGTGACTTGTAAACTCTTCTACAAGCTTGGCTGTGTGCTTATCCGTTAACGAATACCATTGTCGAGAGAGGGAGGGTAGGTGTTGCAATGTCAGGGCGAAAGCCCGACAAGCTCCATGGTGAACCAGTTGCAAGGAGTAGGGCTCTGAAATAAAATAATTTACTGGCAAAATACCCATGTGTCAGTTAAATAACATGGCCATTGGCGTCCTGGAGTCATTGAATAAAAACCAAATTAGGCAGTGATGACGCGCAGTCTTAATGATAATCTAACATTAATTGGAAATTTTAATCTATTTTTTTATTTACTAGGTGATAAGTGGTGTATTCTAAGAAATAAAGTATAGGCTATATATATATATATATATATATATATATATATATATATATATATATATATATATATATAAATATATATATATATATATATACACATATATGTATATATATATATATATATATATATATATCATATCATCATATATATATCATATATATGCATTTATATATCATAGATACCAAATTGTCTAAACGCAGACAATTTGAGCCTTTTCTTAATGTCATGACATCCAAATGGACCTTAAATTGGAAGTAGTGCCTATGTAAAATTACAATTTTTTTTTTTTTTTTTTTTTTTTTTTATTGGACCTTTAAATTTTGCCTCGGCTTGTCTTTTGTCATTATGAAAGACATATCGCCGAACCTTTGGTTCTTTTAATTGTTCAGGTGTTGGGACAAAAACTTCTTCTTTTGTCATGGCTTGTCTTTTGTCAATATGAAAGACATATCACCGAACCTTTGTTTCTTTTAATTGTTCAGGTGGTGGGACAAAAACTTCTTCTTTTGCCTCAGCTTGTCTTTTGTCATTATGAAAGACATATTGCCAAACCTTTGTTTCTTTTAATTGTTCAGGAGGTGGTTCAAAAACCTATCTTTCTACCAACGATTTTAGTCCAAGCTTTGATTTTCAAAGGCATAATAGGCATTGACGACCTTATCCAAAACCTAAAAATCATCGCTATCATTTTCAATTTGTTTTGTTCGTTTTACCTCGGCTTGTCTTTCGTCATTATGAAATACATGTCGTCGAACCTTTGTTTTCTTAACAAAGGTAAGGTAGACATCGATGGTTGATTTTCATTAACTCGCTCATATGTTCGGTGTCGCAGGTCTTCCAACCGCATGTGTCTGCTCTTCATTTCCATTTTTAACACGCCACCGCTGTTCTTCTAACCGCGTGTGTATTTGCTCTTCATTTTCACTTTTGACTTGCTCACATGCTCTGTGTCACATTTCTTCTAAAAATGGGTGTCTTTGCTCTTCATTTTCATTTTTGAAACGTCACCACTTTTCTTCTAACCACGTGTGTCTTTGCTCTCTAACTGCATGTGTCTTTGCTCTTCATTTTATTTTTGACACGCTCTAATTATCCTTTTCGCATATCTTTTAACCGCCGGTATTAATGTAACTGCAACTGCAATTTTTCGTTTTTTGGGGCCTTCCTACAGACATTGTGTTGGATAAATAACTGACTACATTTAGAAACTCAGCTATCGTCTATGAATGACATCATGTGATGTCTTGAAGTATATGACGCACATAACGTCTTTGCAATTTATATGATGCCATGATTTACTACATGACGTCATTTGCAAAGTGCCGGGTGCCAGGGACCGAGCGAAGCTCGGTCTCCAGGTACAATAAATATACTTATCAAGGGTTTAAATTTTTTAAATATCATGTAGCAAGCTGTACAAAAAATGTGGTTCTATCCAGCCTTCTAAGGTTGCAATAAAACAAACGTCGATATGGATAGGCCACCCTTTACAGAAAAAGGATACACATTGCCCTCTGATTGCTCTTTTCGGCTATCCAAAGTCGGCCAAAAGAAGATCAGTTGTCGTTTCCGAATAGGGTGCGATGAGGTCATAAGAAAGGATTTAAAGGAAGATGGAACTTCTAGGAAGGGGGTAAGTAATTAATTTTTGAATAGATCGGAGTGGAGGAAGAGCGTGTACAGGTGTGTGTGTGCCTTGGTCCTACAGTCAGTTGATGTTAGTAGTAGTGGACTAAAGTATACTATAGTAGTATAGTGTAGCATAGTAGTAAACCACTGCCTTGCCTATTCGGTGTTGGTTTTTGTCTGTTCTCTTTGTTGCTAGACAATTATGTACAAACTATCAATGTAAAGACAATTAACAGTGTCCTCATTTTAATACCTATTTGTCGTAATATCAAAAAAGGAAGCAGATCCTTCTTTCTTTACTAATAATTGTTGTTACAGCTCTACTATTATTTTTTGGTACATTTCTTTTTTGCTTTTTTCTCATCTTACTATTAATGTTCTTCGTCAAATGCTGACAATTGCTTTCTATAGCTCCATTTTTCGTCATTGAACTAGTTTCGTTGACTTTGATCATTTCTGAGCAACACTAATCCATTAAGTATAAATCATCTGAGCACTGCTTTTAGTTGCGATTAATTAACAAACTTTGTAACTGGATTTTTGATGCACTTTTTTTTAATTAGTAGTAACATTACATACCACATGTACTCAATTCCAATTCATCAGCCACAAATGCAGCGACTTTTACACCATCTACTTCTTTTTCTTGTAAGATACCCGAGGGTAGAAGATAAACAAGAATGTCAAGGGACAACTTCAACAGTCCTGACTCGTGTAAAAAATTCGCATACTGATTTCTCAGCTCTGTTCTAGCATATGCACATTGTCTTAGGACTAACTTCCATGTAAGAAGGAAGCAAAGAAGGGTATGAACATCTTCATCGTTTATCTTTAGACATCCAGGCCTACAAATAAAAAAAAACACTTTTACACTTTCCATCATATTATCGTTTTAATCGTAAAATAGAGATTAGAGACTGTACCATGAGAAGGCTTTTTGTGCCATGGAACAGGCTTTTTTTTATTGAGCTTTAAATTAATTCCTTCATATATTCTATTATAAAACCATGAGAAGGCTTTTTATGGTTACAACCGTAAAAAAAGATTGCGGCAAGAAAACGCTTTTTTTATCATACCACGCAAAAATGCTTTCTTATTGACCCTTCAATTAATTCCTTTATACACCCTATTATAAAACCCATGAGAAGGTTTGTTCTTATCATACTACACACAAATGCTTTTTATTGAGCCTTCAATTAACTCCTTTATACACCCTATTATAAAACCCATGAGAAGGTTTTTTCCTATCATACCACACGAAACTGCTTTTTCATTGAGCCTTCATTAATTCCTTCACAAATTTATTTTAAACTTATGAAAAGGTTTTTTATGATTTTAGCTCAAAAAGAAATTTCTACAAATATTTTTTTCAAATACCTAGTGAAAAAGAGCAAAATTCAAAGAGGTTTAATTATACTTTAGTCTAATGAAAATTGCATACGTTTTAAGCAGTAAATAGCTTTAATAAAAATTCACAAAGAGAAAAAAAGAAAAAAGCCGTCAAATAGATTCCGCCAAAAGGACTGGCCTAGATATAATGAATTATTCGGCGACTGATGACCCTTTCGGAAAATCGATTTAGGAAAACACCTTTCAATTTTATTATTATAGTTACTTCATCAAAAAGCCCATGAAGCCTGCGAAATAGGTCATCAAAAAGCCCGCGAACCGGGCTTTTTGACGACCCTCGCGAGAGAGTAACATCATAAACGGAATTCCTGAAAATATTTCCTTCCTAGTTGGTTTACAAAAATAAAATAAAATAAATGAATAAAAAAAATTCAGCTTTATTTTCTTACAGTGCAAGCTACTACAGCACAGTAAAAATTCAGGATGTTTGGTCTGTTAGCAATTCAGAAATCACGTCATTTTGATGAAACTTTTAGGGTTCGCAATTATGTGAGTCTCCGCATAACCTTTTTCGGAATTGTACTAAAAATGGTTCATTTCACTTATTGATAGATAGTCTATCATCCATCCTAGGCAATTACTTTACTGCACCTCTTGAGTTCTGATTCACATTTCCTCGAAAATTTCTCATCAATCGTGCATTGTATTCTCGGACTTGATATCTGCATTCGTCGCTAAAAACTATCCCAATATTTTGCCATATATTATGCTTATTGTGCTTCCTACCTGCGGTTGTATCTTCTAATGAACAATAGAGTCTCGAGCTTCTACTCTAGATAATTACTGTATATTTCAATAATAAAATAACATTTTTAGCAATAAAATAAATAATTATTAAAACTCTTCTTGCTTCATTGTTCAAATATCTATCGACAAGTGAAAATGACATCATTTTTATACAATCATCAAAAAGGCTTATGCCAGCTTTGCCTCTCACTCAGATTATCTGCCTTGGCTTTTTCTCCAGTTAGCCATGGCTTGACTGCAACTTGATCTTAATTCAAAAATCAACGAACCCATGTCAAATTTGCCGATTTCCCTTACCTACATTCATCTGTCGCCTGGAGGCTGATCACCATGGGGAACTGATGCGGTTATCGGTACGGTCTGGTGGAAAGAGTAGACACGGCCCTTACCATGGTTTTCAAGGACCGACAAAAATGCACGGACATCGCTCAAGTGCAATACTCTTCGAAAGATTAACCCTATATCTCCGCTGAGGAATTCCAGGGTTTGTATCTTACTTATACAGAAAAGAAAACTCTTCCCGGCGCTCTCGCCAGCTTCCCATGACCAATTCTCGTTGCCGAGACGGATACGAGGATGCAAACGTTACCCCAACCAGGCTCCCAAATAAAAACGGGATGTCTTTTCACCCTTGCCACGAGCCTTGCGCTTTGCGATTAACACTTCGTGTCTCGTTCGTTCAATGCTCGTCTTGTGCTACCATTTCAGGTTGGGCTTAGGACCAACTGACTCATATCATTCTGACACTCTAGGCAGGTGGGCCCCCAATTAGGCTTTGGACACTTGTTGGCTTGCTAGTACAGCCGACATGTCGGTCAACCTGTATTTATTTGATTCTTTATTAGCGTACCTACCTGAGCTTATGAATTAGGTGCTAAGCCTCGCCTGACAGTCTGGGTGGGCTGGCCCTATTAGGCTTCGGACTGGACGCTTGTTTGCCAGCAATTCCAGGCGACTTAACGGTATGCATTTAACCTTTGCATTTTCTTTCTGAATCATAGTTTTATCCCGAATTGAACTGGGATTAAGAAACAGGACAATTCGAATATTTTTAAGTTTAAAAACTTCATTAAAAATTTCAGTTTTATGAAATTTCAATTTTGGTAGAAACTTTACAAGACCAACATAAAAAAAAAATTGACTCCACAGTACACAATCCTTATAATATAAAAGTTTCGAACCAGAAAATATATTTTTAAATTAATAGCTTCAAATAACAAACATCATTAACAGCAAAATAATCCTAACAATTATATCTTTTACATCCTCTAGGAATTGTAGTCCTAGATCCTCACTTATTCTTAGTGGCACTTAGTTCAGAGATGTGACTGTATTTCTTATGGAGAGGATATCATTTCTAGTGTTCTTTAAATGCAAGCAACAAATTATACTCTTTTTTAACTGATGTTTACCTGCATTAACTTACAACTAATTTTCATTCAAATTCCTGAAGCAGGGCAAGTCCATATATTTTGTTCAACACTTCATATTGCAGACCCTGGATTAGAGCTACACACGATCCATTTCAGAGAAAGGGCGTAGGATACGTCAGTGGACTTCAGTAGAAGAGCAGTTGTTTTGAGGAATATAATCTCAAAGACTACTTTAGACTAGCGTAGTCTAAAGTAGTGTAATATACTTAATTAACGCAAGTTTGCATTAATTAAACTTGCTCCTAACGCAAGTTTATTGGATCAACCCAAATCGGTGACTTTTGCCATCAGTTAGGAGGGTTTTCCACGTTCCGAAAGAACAACCTTCCGTGGGTCAGTGTTGGCTCCTCTTAGCTCCGAGCCAGGACTTGATTCAATTTTACACATAGTCAGGACTCAGGTGTATATACAAACAGTCATGCTAGATGATTGGATGCTACTTTTGCCCAAGAAAAGTCCTAATATAGATTACAAAAACAAGGTATCCGTAGTTTTACTATCAAAATTATCGATTAAATACTATATACTATTAAATATTAATAATTTAGATTAAATTAGAATTAAATTTTATGTAAGATTAAATAGTATTAGGAATTAAATCAAAAGGATAAAGAATAAAGATCCTCCAGAGCAATTGTTGGCGTATAGGGCGTCTCATTGACGTTTCAGTTGATGGGTCTTATTTACAGGGATGAGTAGGAAGCTTGTCGCTCAACCTTGCTGCGGCAGGGATCGAACCCCGGGCCCCGTAATGCCAAGCAGAGCATCAATTCACTCTGCTACAAGGTTAAAAATTCAATTAAAGACTTTTAATAATTACCTCAGTTTTAAATAATACTATTAAATGCTATTAAAATCACCTCGATGATCCAAATGCCTGTTTTATTTGATTGGCCAAATCTTTAAGAATATCAAATAGAGAAGCAGGAAGGGATACTGCTTTCGTCTCTTCATTATCCGCTTTAGAATTTTCATCAAGGATAACAATCTGTGGTATGACCCTAAAATAAAGTAGGAAAATTAGTAAATGAGATAATCTATGTTTCTAAACTATTGTAAAAAAAAGGAACTTATACATTTCTTAATTTGTGATTCGCGAAAACTGTTAGAGATTTCAAGAAGCCGTCACTTCCTCTTAAAAATAGGTTATCCACTGAAAAATTACAATAAAAATCGGTGGGGGCGGGGGGTATTCTTCTTCACAGTGGTCCTTCGGATTATCCAAAGAAGAGCTTCAATCGTAATAAATACTAGAAGCAGAATAGAGCTAATGACTACGTAGTTTGCTGCACAAATCCTATTAGAAACACTGAAGGTTTGTTGACTTGAATATCAGAGTCAATATATATATATATATATATATATATATATATATATATATATATATATATATATATATATATATATATATATATATATATATATATATATATATATATATATATATATATATATATATATATATATATATATATATATATATATATATATATATATATATATATATATATATATATATAATCAGGCCCGTATCCACGGGAGGGGGGGGGCAGTTACCCCGTTTGAACCCCCCCCCCCCCAAAAAAAAAAAAATTGACCGAGGCGAAAATTAGTCTAAAAAACACCTTTAAAGACAAAACCTTGCCAGAAAAAAAAAATGCTCACATACTGAATCCTATTGCATTTTGTGGGTAAACGGTTGTGCAGTCGCTTACGCAATTACTAATTGCGTTCCTAATTTACTTTCCCATTAATGCTAATTTACTATGCAAGGTCAGGTGAACATGGGGTTACCTAATTACCAATTAGGTAACCCCATGTTCACCTGACCTTGCATAGTAATTTAAGATTAATGGGCGCTCGAGGTAAATGTTATAAGAAGAGGGTGCAAGATTGTCAGTTCATTTCAGTTCAATTCCAGACGTGGATAAGAGAATAGCGAGTTTCAACATGAAGAGGAAGTGTGACATTACGTCGTTTTTCCCGCCCAAGCGGACCAGGTATATTTCTGACTGTGGCGTTAGCGGGACATCTACGGAGCATTCATCTGCACCTGTGGATCTGGAGGGCATTGAAGCTATCGTCGAAGCTTCTGAATCACGCACACTGGAACCAACCACGACGCAACAAGCACCTATACCAACCCAGTCTTTGTCGTCGTTTGCAAATGACATCAGTCGTTGGCTCTTGGACTCCAGATATCTCCTACATTTTTACAGTATCCGAAAAACGGAGGCTGAAGTTTCAGTAAACTTGGATCGCTCGTTTCAGTTGATTGTCCTACTCTCCGTCTGAGAACGCTACTTTTTGCAGATTTTGCGTTCTGTTCGTCAGAGACAGCTGGCAACGACTGCCACCAGCACTTGGGGAATCTAGTCACCAAACCATTCAGGAACTGGAAGGATGCGATAGAGCGCTTCACAGCTCACCAGAGAGCACAGTTTCTAAGAAACTGCACCATATCGGCTGGAAACTTCATTTCTGTCTCGGAGAGAAGGCAGGACAATATCTTGCACCAACTAGACGCGGCGAGAAAAGCGCGGGTTCAAGAAAATCGCCAGAAATTGTGACCAATTGTTGAGACAGTGATATTTTGTGGGCGGCAACAGCTTGCCCTTCGTGGTACCAACTATTCCGGCCCCATTTCGTTCTCGGAACCAGAACCTTCTCGCAATGATGGCAACTTCCGAGCACTACTGCGGCTGAGGGCGAGAAACGGTGGCGATGTTCAGCAGAACCATCTTCTTTCTGCGGCCAGAAATGCCACTATCTTTCTTCCATCATCCAGAATGGTATTATCACCGCATCCGGGGAGCTCCTTCAGCAGTATATTGTGGAAAGAGTAAACGCAAGTCCATGCTTTTCGGTGCTTGCCAATAAAACGGCGGACGTTTCGAATACCGAACAGCTGTCTGTTAGTGTCCGCTACACTTTCAAAGGGAACCTACATGAGGACTTCCTTGGTTTTACCCCAGTTTCTGATTTGACTGGGCAAGGGCTGGCTTCATCAATCCTGCAATTTCTCGAAAGCCTTGGTCTTAACCTGAACAAGATGGTTAGTCAGGGATATAATGGTGCAGCAGCGATGAGTGGGCATCTTATGGGTGTCCAGGTCGTTATACGTGAAAATTATCCGAAGGCGCTTTGCGCCCATTGTAGTGCGCACAGTCTCAACTTGGTCATCTCATCTGTATGCTCTATTCCGGCGTTTAAGCATTTCTTCGGTGTCTTGTCACAAGTCTGTAGTTTTTACTATACTTCCCCACTCAGGACACAGAATTTAAAAGAGAAGATAAACGAAATACTACCGGATTCGAGAAAACATACTTTAACCGGACTCTGCGAAATAAGATGGGTGGAGGGCCACGATTCAGTCGTGCGTTTTCTTGAGCTATACCGACCAATCCTGCGATCCCTGGAAGCTCTTGAAGAGAACGGAAATGCAGAAACGTCTGCAAAAGCGGCGCAGTTGCTGGAGACGATGAACCAATCGCAATTTTTGTGTGTCTCCATTTGGTCAAAGAGCTTTTATGCCTTACGCTTCCACTGTGCAAGACTCTCAGTCAGTTGACTGTGATTTGGCAGCTGCATGCAGGCATGTGGAAACTGTCCTTTCAAAAACAAAGGAAATGCGACGAATGCTGCTACTGCTTTCACCTCTATTTTCGACGAAGCTCAGCGTTTTGCCAGCAACTTAGGACTGGAGATGACTCGTCCAAGGACGAGAGGTGGCCGGAGTATGCATGCAGACGATCCAGCCTTCTCAACCACTATAGAGCCTCGCTCTTTATCCCTTTCCTGGACCACTTCTCTTCCGAGCTGAAACAATGATTTGAGTTTCACCAGAAACTGAAGTCAAATCTCTTTGTCCTTTTTCCTGCCAAAATTGTTTCTGTCGATCTTAACGCATTAAACCTGGTGTCATTGGCTGAATTGTATGGCGATATTCTTCCCGAACCAGACTGTCTGAAGCAAGAGCTATGGCGCATCAAGTCGGAGAATGTTCCGGCATCAGAGAGGCCTACTTGTGCTGTGTCTTCGCCTCAGGCATGCGAAGCCGCCTTTTTTCCAAATGTTTTTCTTCTTCTGGCTGTTCTTGCGACGTTACCTGTTAGCACTGCTACTCCGGAAAAAATGTTTCTCAACGCTCAGAAGGCTCAAAACCTGGCTGAGAAATTGACAGGAGAAGAACGACTGAATGGCCTAGCCCTCCTTGCAGTCCATAGGGACGTTGACATCTGCCCTGACAAAGTCATCGACATTTTTGCAGGGAAGAAAAATCGTCACCTGGTGTTCGTTTTATAGATATTGGCTGTACTATTGGTTTGCTTCGCCCTTACTTTTAGCTAAAAAAAAAAAAAAACTAATGAAGATTTTGACTATTTCTACTGTTTGGCTTCTTTTTGCGTTAACTGTTTTTGCTGTCTACCCCCCCCCCCCAAAAAAATAGCTTTTTGCGTTACTGTAAAAAAAAAAAAAAAAAAAAAAAAAAAAAAAAAAAAACGCCACTTAAAGATTTACGAAAGTATGCCTAGTGGACGCGTCCTCGTTCGCAAGGGGCGGACTAACGGTCTCGAGCTAACGTAATGTTGCTCGAGACTATCAGACAAAGTCCACGGGAAAAAATCGGTAACCCCCCCCCCCCCGAACAAAAATCCTGGATACGGCCCTTTGTATTACCAGTGATCGTATTTTAAAATTTAAAAGTATTTGGAGAATAGCACCTGGAAACTCCCTCCCCCACCAAAGACATCTCAAACGTCATGCTTTCCCCCACAGATTTAATCTCATTCTGAACAAAGTTATCCTTTGCCCTATATTTATATCAATTACCTAATTGATTTATTCTGATTACATATACAAAGAGTCGGAAAGAGATGTGTAAGTCAAATTCATTTAATATGGAAAACGCTCCGCCCCCTCCCCCTGACAATTAAAGGCGCAGAAAATTTTCCCCAAGCATAAAATAGCGAGACTATTTTTAAATTTTAAAAGTATTTTATTAAGTTGAATGCCAAACTAGCGGAACTGTTGGATACCAAATTCAGAGAATTTATCAAAAAAGAAATTTTATAATTACGGAAGTGTGTTAGATGACAGAATTCATAATTAACTAATCCATTAATAGAATATCAAGAAATGTGAATAATGTAACCAGAAAGGACAGTCAAGTATTTGTTTTTACGGAGTCCCTAGTTTCAGTCAGCGCGAAAAGTATTAAAAGGACCAGGGGTGGGGGGGGGGGGAGATGTGTTATATCAAAAGCCTTCGCAAGAACTTTTTAAAATTTCTTGGAGATCTGATGAAGCAGTGGATTAGCGCATACAGGACCCACAGACATACAGACATACATTCTATTATACACATACAGATACCAGCTTATCCATCTCCCGTTGCTGCGATCTTAAAAAAAGAAAATTCAAGGAACCTCCCCTCCAAAAAAAAACAAAATTCCCCTCCAAGGCAAACTCCTCAGCGTAATTTTCCCGTGGACCCCGCACCTTCCCCACAGAAAATTCCTCCCATGCCTTATAACGGTCGCATTTTTAAACTTAAAAGTATTTGAAGGATTTTCCCTAGAATATTCACCCGTCGAGCATTCTATTACCAGGAAATTCCCTCCGAAAATAAATCCAAACGCGCAATAACGCACTGAATCGATAAGCACGAACATCGACTTTCTTCAAACGTCATGCTTTTCGCAACAGAGTTAATCCCAGACTGAATAAGGTTGTCCTTACACTACATTTATTTAAATTACTTAATTAATTTATTTTGATCGCATAAGCAGAGTCAGAAAAAGTTTCTACAAATCAAATTCATTTTAAAATGAAAAATCCCCCCAGGGAATTTCCCTGCAGAGGATTTCCCCCACATATATATATATATATATATATATATATATATATATATATATATATATATATATATATATATATATATATATATATATATACATTTATTCATTTATATTTTACTATTATTACTTATCAAAGCCGATGTCTAAGGGTAAGAGAGGGAGTATTGTGTGCCTATCAGTGTCATATATATTAAAGTATCTATTTAAAATTTACTTTTTAGCCAAGTTGTAAGATATGACTTGACTTCCCCGCTTTTTGCTTCTAATAAAAGAGAGAATCTTCTTCAATACACCAAGCCAATGTGACTTCATATTGCTTAGCTCATCGAGCTTCTTATCCGTCATTTGCTCGGCAGGGAATGATGATACATGTTTGGCTACTACATTCACAAAGATGTCTAGTTTCTGTGAGTCCACCATTTCGTTTTGCCCTGAAAAGTAATTTCAATTTACACTGTTAAAGGAGCAAAAGCAAAAAGAACAATACTCTCCCCTTCTGTGGTCATCTTTTTTGTGCAAAAGTAGGGCTGTTTCACTTTATTGAACCACAGTTATATGAGAATATCGAATCTGCTTGATTGAGGACAAAATTGGGATCCCAATTAAAGTAATAAACCGTCATAAATCACGCATTGATTAACCCATGGATCAAAAACCAGATAATCAGATTTTCATTCAGGGAGTTGTTGAACTGCGTGAATGAAACATTCAGGGATGAAATCCGTCCCGAATTAGGGCCTGGGAAGATACTCCCAGGCTCTTATATTAGCCACTTTTCAACTTGCAAGGCTTTTAAAATTTAATGAACTACCTCCATCTTCCCGTAGAAATAATATATTGCTTTTTAAAGTTTGTTTTAGTCAGCACTTGCAGAAATCTCGGTCTTGATTTCGGACTCCAACTCTAAGTCTTGAATTAAAATCAACATGATAGACTATGATAAAAAAAAACTGAGAACCATGGCTAATTAGAAAAAAAAACCAAGACAAATAGTTTCAGTGAAAGACAAAGCTGGCATAAGCCTTTTTCAGAATTGCATAAAAATGATGTCATTTCACTTGTTGATAGATTTTGAATTTGGTAAGAATCTGAGCGGAATTCAGAACCATTAGCTTACAAAAACGCTTGGCTTACGGAATTCACAGAAATTGGCTTACAAAAATGTGCCAAATATGTAAACAAATAAAACTGAAGCATATCTTTTTTACCAATGAATTATAGGAAAGTAATGTCTCTTTTTCTCTTGGGCAACCCTTCTACCGAATAAAAAGGCAACAAAAAAGTAATTTATCTTTCTCTCTTTGACCACCTTTCTACCAAATAAAAAGCAACATAATTATATCAGTATAAAGTAACCTCTCTTTTTTCTCTTTGTCCGCATTCCTACCGAATAAAAAACTTGACTTAATCCTCAACCCGGGGTAGTATTAAGAGCGTCACCAGCCTTCTCCACGATACGCGGTCAGCAGCAAGGGCCCTTGCATCTGACAGTGGAATTCCAGCCTAGTCCAGGAATTTCCCAAGTCTCTCCTTCCTCTTGGATGTTTCGAGCCGCTACTGATTGGTTGAACGTCATAAAGAATCCGCTAGGCCGCATGGTGCTAAAAGAGGGACTGGGAAGTCATACCTTGCAGACGGTCACCGCTAACAAAAGTCTGTCCATCAGATTTCCTTAATTCTCGGGAACCACTTAGATTGAAGAGTATCGAGATGGCGCTGGAAATCTGCAGTTGCAGATCCAGTCTCAGCTCCGTACAGCAGGTTAGAACAGACTGAAGCTCCAAGGATCTTCACTTTGGTAGCTCGTTTTCTCATCGGCTTCTTCCAAACCTGGCTCAGGCTACCACAGCAGAGTTTCATACATCTTACTCTCTATTTAGATGGATAGATTAAAAACTTAGAGGATTAAAACAGGCAAAATAGTCACATCTCAGACCACTACATTCTGTGGGTAAATCTGGTTTTAGAGCATCACTGGTAAAAATTAAACCACTGCATTTCGGAGAACGCAACGATTTACACTGATTTCAGCTCTAACGCTGAACTATTTATAAAAAAAAAAATTGAACCGAAAAATCAAGGGTAGTTTAATTGCTAAAAGCATTATGCATATTGTCATTCCGTAGTGTAAACTACTTAACATAAGAATATAAAAGGATATACCTTGTATGATTCGTCAGCTAAAAATAACCTACCATTCGGAATTCAATTTTACACTCTTATGGGCGTTAAGTAAGCTAATGTGAACGGCAAGAAAAATCAACGTAAATCCGGCGTTAGAGGTAAAAATGGTGTTGTAGTTCTGTAGTTCTGATCTGTTTCCCATTTATCTTTAGCTTACTTCTTGCTCTTTCGCTTACTGCACGAATATGATTCGATATTAAAGAAAGGATTGTCCGAGAAGCGAAACTTTACTCTATACTTACTTAAGAGATCCAGAATAAGCGTCCATGCTGGGCTGCATATAGCTCCAGCAAAAAGTTCATTCCAATTCTTCAACATACTATCAGGTACACGTTTCAACAAATCTGGGTTTAGATTAAGTTTCTCAATTAACAGACAGGTATCTCCCAGCAGCATCATGACAGCACCGCCAAAGCTCAAAGTTCCAATTGACAGCTCATCAAACTCTTTTCTGAAATTTATTAAAAACTTACAAAATCAACTTAGAGAGGTTTCGTAATTTGAAGTAAACGACAAACTGACTTTCATAGTGGTATTTTTTTTAACCTAATTTTCCATTGCTTTCAAGTTCAAAAAATCTGGTACAACATCTCAGCCAAAAACCAAAGTTGACCTTCTTTAGATAATAGAAAAGAATTTTTTTTTTGTCCTATGTGTTGTTTGCCTTTGTTGGTAAGAAACACATCGCTGATCTGTTTTCCTAGTAAAAAAAGAAAGAAAAATATAACTTTTGCGTCCTGTGCGCAGTTTGCCTACAGCAGCAAGTTCAGCCACGATCATTACGCTTGGAAAAAATTGTCATTGATTTTTTATCCCAGGAGAAAAATCCTTTTTTTCGGTCCTCTACGTGGTTTGCTTTTAATGGAAAGTTCACAAACAATGACTAAGCCTAAAAATGTAACTTTACTTTTTTTAAAAGCAGGTTTAAAAGTATATTTTCTGTTCTGTTTTTAAATTTGTCTAAATCATTTTTCTGTGGTTTATCATTACATTCAACATTTCAAATGTTCCATCAGCATAGTGTAAACAAAATACCGTTTTTAAATGCAAATAGACTGTAACTTGTGCATCAAGACTGACCACTGCTTCTTAGTCAGCACAGTAGCGCTGATTCAGCAAAGAGTGATCTGCCCTAGCATTCAATTACAACAGGGCTCCTAGCCACCAATTCCAACAGGGCTCCTACGAACCAATTCCACCGGGGGCCTAGCATCCAATTTCACCGTCAAGACGTTAAGAGACATTTCAAGACGTTTTTTAAGACATTTTTCTTCAAGATTTCTTTGGATGTTATGTAATAGGAGTATTTACTTATGTTAAAGATGACGCAATCTCGCATTACATGCTAGACTTCAGGGGCCCGTGGTGGATTCCCACTTGCAACTGAGGAGGGCGCACACGTGGAGTGTTACGTAATGACAATGCACACGTGGGTTGATATATATAATACTTTAAGAGATTTTATTTTCTTTTAATAAGTTTTTTCTCAGGGAACATTTAGATTCCGAAGATTTTGGTCACTTTAGGATTCGAGAGATATTTCCCCTCAATGGAACGACACGTTAACCAATGGATCGTTCAGCAAGCATGCCCGCATGTTTGCTGAACCCAAGTGAACATAGCTTAAAATCAGTTAACAAAAGTTTTTTTTTGTATTTTGTAAGAGTTATTTCTGTTTTGTTGGAAATTTTTGTATTCTATATGAAGTATTTGGGGTATTGTTAGAATTTTTGTGTTTTGTAGCAAGTATTTTGTGCTCTGCACCAACTATTTTACATTCTGTTAGAACTATTTTAAAGGATGTAGAGTATTTTTGTATTTTGTAAGAATTATTTCTGTTTTGTAAGAATTACTTTGGATTATGTCTGAACCTTTTTGCATTCTATATGAAGTAGTTGGGATGTTATTAGGAATTTTGTGTTTTGTAGCAAGTAATTTGTGTTCTGCACCAACTATTTTTCATTCTGTTAGAACTATTTAAGAATTGTGCAAAGTATTTTTGTATTTCGTAGGAATAATTTTTTTTATTTTTGGAATTTATTTTTGATTATGTTTGAACTTTTTGTATTCTAAAAGAAGTATATGGGATGTTGTTTGAAGTTTTCGGTTTTGTAGCGAATATTTTGTGTTCTACACCAACTATTTTTCATTCTGTTAGGACTATTTTAGAATTGTGCAAAGTATTTTTGTATTTTGTAAGAATTATTTCTGTTTTGCCGAAATTATTTTGGATTGTGTTCGAACTTTTTAAATTCTATAAGAAGCATTTGGGCTGTTGTTAGAACTTTTGTGTTTTGTAGCAAGTATTTTGTGTTCTGCACCAACTATTATTCATTCTGTTAGAACTGTTTTAGAATTGTGCAAAGTATTAGTGAATATCGTAAGAATTCTTTGTTTTGCAGAAATTACTTTGGAATACGTTGTAACTTTTTTTTTTTTAAAAGAAGTAGTTAGCATGTTTAGAATTTTAGTGTTTTGGAGCAAGTATTTTGTGTTACGCACCAACTATTTTTCATTCTGTTGGAACTATTTTAGAATTTTGCAAGGTATAATTGTATTTCCGTAGAATAATTTTTGTGTTGAAGGAATTATTTTGGAATATGTTTGAACTTTTTTATTTAGGGTGTAAGTATTTAGGGTGTTGTTAGAAGGGATGTGTTTTGTGTCACGCATTTGGTACCTTGTACCAAGCGTTTTTATTTCGCTTAAAAATATTTTAGAATTGTGCAAAGTATTTTTGTATTTTTAAGACTTATTTTGGATTATGTTTGACCTTTTTGTATTCTAGAAAAAGTATTTGGTGTGTTGTTAAAATTTTTGTGTTTTGTAGAAAGTATTTTGTGTTCTGCACCAACTGTTTTTCATTCCATTAGAACTATTTTAGAATTGTGCAAAATAGTTTTGCACTTTGTAAGAATTATTTATGATTCGCAGAAATTATTTTGGATAATGTATGAACTTTTTGGTATTTTACAAGAAGTATTTGGGCTGTTTTTAGAAATTTTGTGTTTTGTAGCAGGTATTTTGTGCTCTGTACCAACTTTTTTTTCATTCTGTTAGAATTATTTAAGAATTGTGCCAAGTATTTTGATAATTTGTAAGAATAATTTGTTTTGTTTTGTAGAAATTATTTTGAATTATGTATAAAATTTATGTATTCTATAATAAGTATTTGCGATCTTGTTAGAACTTTTGTGTTTTGTAGCAAGTATTTTCTGTTCTGCACCAATTACTTTTCATTCTGTATTACTTTTCATTTGTGTTAGAACTATTTTAGAACTGTTTAAAGTATTTTTGTATTTTGTAAGTCATTTCTGTTTTGTAGGAATTATTTGAATTATGTTTGAACTATTTCGTATTCCATAAGAAGTATTTGGGATGTTGTTAGAACTTTGTGCTTTGTATGTTGTGTTCTGCACCAACTGTTTTTCATTCTGTTAGAACTATTTTAGTATTGTTCCAAGTATTTTTGTATTTTGTGTTCCACGAACAAAACAAGTTTCACGAGTAGAAAAATCAATGTAAAAGATTCATGAAGAGAAAAATCAAAATGTAACAATTTTTATGAAGAAGAAATAAAAATATAACAAGTTTCTCGAAGACATAAATCAAGATACATTAAGTTTCTTCAAGAAATAAACCACATGCAACACGTTCCACGAACAAAAATCAATATGTATTATGTTTCACAAAGAAAAAGAACCAACATGCTACAAGTTATGCGAAGAAAAATATCATGTTAAATTAAGTTTCACGAAAGAACAAATCATCAAGCAACAAGATTCACGAAGACAAATAGCGAGTTAAATTAAGTTTTACCAACAATAATCAGCAAACAACAAGTTCCAGGAACAAAAAGGTTTCACGAGGATAAAAATCAATGTAAAAGCTTCACGAAGAGAAAAATAAACATGCAACAAGTTTCATGAGAAGAAATAAGAATATAACAAATTTCTCGAAGACATAAATCAAGATACATTAAATTTCTTGAAGAAATAATCCACATACAGCAAGCTTCACGAACAAAAATCAGAACGTAACAAGTTCCACGAACAAAACCCGTTTCACGAGGAGAAAAAATTAATTACAAGTTTCACGAAGAGAAAAATCAACATGCAACAAGTTTTATTAAGAAGAAATAAAAATACAACAAGTTTCTCGAAGACATAAATAAAGATACATTATTTTTCTTGAAGAAATAATCCACACGCAACAAGTTTCACGAACAAAAAATCAACATGCATCATGTTTGACGAAAAAAAAAACAACATGCAAAAAGTTTCAAATAAATCAGCATGCAACAAGTTTCGCGAAGAAAAAATCAACATACAATATGTTTCACGAACAACAAATCAGCATGCAAAAAGTTTCACGAACAAAAACAACATGCATCATGTTTCACGAAGAAAAAAATCAACAAAAGGAAACATGTTTCAAATAAATCAGCATGCAGCAAGTTTCACAAAGAAAAAATCAACATACAATATGTTTCACGAACAATAAATCACCATAAAACAAGTTTCACGAACAAAAAACCAATATGCAAAGAAGAAAAAGTATCAAGATAAAATAAGTTTCATGAAAGAAAAATTCAACGTATAACAAGTTTCACGAAGAAAAACTAAAAGTACAACAAGTATCACGAGGAAAAAATTAACATGCAACAGGCTTCACGGAGAAATAATAAATATACAACATGTTTCATGAACAAAAAATCAATATGCAACCAGTTTCATGAAGGGAAAAAATTAACATAGAACAAGTTTCACGAAGAAAAAAATCAATATGCAACATGTTTCACGATTAAAAAATCTACATAAAACAGCTTTCATGAAGATAAAATAAAAAATAATATTAAGTTTCATGAAGGAAAAAAAAATCAAGTTTCACGAAGAAAAAATTAACATAAAATAAGTCTTACTAATAAAAAAAAAATCGACATATATTGGCCTTGTTTGAAAATTCTGAGAGTCAATCGATTCGAAAAACTATACGCATACCGAGTTTCAGAGGCAGTAATGCCGTACGGTGGCACATTCGTTTCTAAAGGTGCAGGTAGTCCTACAAAATATACAGCTAAAATACATTTATTTTACCCAAAAAAGACTGTCCCACTGCAATGCGGCGTTTTCAGCCATTTTGGTATGCAAAACAACAATTCTTGCCACAAAGGGTCAAAAAAGCTATTGCGTCAAAATTCTGAGATAGCTAATTATTTAGAATTATCGAAAATCTATACGCATATTGAGCCTCGAGCTTCAGAGGCAGAAATGCCGTAAAGTAGCACATTCGTTTCTGAAGGTGCAGGTAATCCTACAAAATAAAGGGTTAACATAGACATTTATTTTAGCCAAAAAGACTTTCCCACAGCCAAGCGGCGTTTTCGGCCATTTTGTGGTGCAAAACAACAATTCAAGCCAAAAATCTCGAAAAAGCTACTCTGTGAAAATTTTGAGATAGTTGATTGATTGAGAATTATCAAAAATCTATACACATATTGAGCCTCGATTTTCCGAAGCAGGTTTCTAAATGTGCAGGTAGTCCATCAAAATAAACGGTTAACATAGACATTTATTTTAGCTAAAAAGACTTTCCCACAGCAAAGCGGCGTTTTCGGCCATTTTGTGGTGCAAAACGACAATTCTAGCCAAAAATCTCGAAAAAGCTACTGTGCGAAAATTCTAAGATAGTTGATTGATTTAGAATTGTCGAAAATCTATTCACCTATTGAGCCTCGATTTTCCGAAGCAGGTTTCTAAATATGCAGGTAGTCCTACAAAATAAAGGGTTAACATAGACATTTATTTTAGCCAAAAAGACTGTCCCACAGCACACACGCATCCGTGATCTTTCTTCTAGCAAAAAATGCAAAATTCTTTATTTTTGCTTATAGGAGGTTTGTAAAACCTGAACTAAAGCGTAAATAAAACTTTACCTCTAATAACAACCCTCTCCCCTGGAATTGCCTGCAAGGATGGGTTAGCCACATATTGTCACGGTGGTGTGAAATATGCATAGTCTTGGCTCAAAGAAACGTGGCATTTTTATTTAAAGGTCTCAGAAATAACCGAATGTATAAAATATGTCTCTTTTTCAAGGCCACACCCAGGGGGGGGGGGTTTGGGGGTTTGAACCCCGCCCCCCCCCCCTCACAAAAAAAATGATTGTCTGACTCATAAAAACGTAACAAAAAGGGATATAAACAATTTTTGTATGCGCTTTTTGAGTTTTTTTTTGTGTAACCCCCCCCCCCGATTTTTTTTTAGTAAAACCCCTTCCGAAAAAAAATCCTGGGTACGGCCTTGCTTTTTTTTCTTGCAGGTGCGTCTAATGAAGCACTAGAAACGTGGCATTTTCATTAAGACCTCTCAGAAATACCTCTTAATGTGTCTTAAATTTATCTCTAATATCAACCCTCTACCCCTACCCCTGAAATTGCTTGCTAACATCCCCGCCTTTCTTTAAATCATGGTTCTTTTTGCTTATATTTTATCCTTTATAAGCTTTTTTCACGCTTTGTTTTTCGTTTGTTGTGTTTTAATTGCATTTTCAGTGCTTTAATAATGCTTGTAAATTTGTATTTATTAATAAAATTCGTATGTACAAAAGCCTTCATTCTTTAGATTACTTGTTCCAGGATAAAACGTAATCATTTACGCAACGAAATATCCACAACCAATGCTATCTAACATCTCATTGATTGAATAGCTAACTCAACCTGTCTAGATCACGTTAGAAAATTAATAATGTTATAGACAGGTGTATCTAATAGACCAAAAATCAATAGTATTGAGATGCTTTCGTTCTCTCATGTGGAAAGGGTTGGAAACATGCGATGAATTTAATCGTTCTAGTATGCGAGACAGAGGATTCTCCTTGCGTAGAATAGGTTATTTCATAGCATCTATTTCCCAAATCAAAATATTAGAAAGGTTTTCTCGGCCAGGGTGGTCAACTTGTCGTACCATTAAGGGAAAATCTCTTTCAAATCCTAAAGCGGACAAAAATCTTCGGGATATAAAGGTTCCCTGAGAAAAAACGTCTTGAAAGAAAATAAAATCTCTTAAAGTATTATTTAAGAACCCACGTGTGTATTGTCATTACGTAACGCTCCACGTGTGCACCCTCCTCAGCTACAAGCGGGAATCCCCCATAGGCCGCTGAAGTCTAGTATGTCACGCGAGATTGCGTTGCGTCATCCTTAACATAAGTATATACCCCCTATTACATGACATCCAAAGAAATCTTGAAGAAAAATGTCTTAAAAAACGTCTTGAAATGTCTTTAAAAAAGGTCTTGACGGTGAAATTGGATGCTAAGCCCCAACCCCTCCCCGGTGGAATTGGTTGCTAGGAGTTCCCGGTGGAATTGGTTTCTAGGGGCCCCCGCTGGAATTGCTCACTAGGGCCCCCGGTGGAATTGGATGCTAGGGTCCTGGTTGAATTGGTTTCTAGGGCCCCGACATTTTGAAGGTTCCCCACTAGGGGGCCCCCTGAATGTTCTTAAAAGGAAATAATAATTTGGCTGGGACACTGAAAAAACCTCAACACCTTAGGTTTTTAAAGCATAACATGCACCTGCATCTCGAAGAAGTATAATAGCACCTGAGTCTTGAGGGGATCGTCGTTCATCTTAAAAGAAGAAAGGAGTAGTGGCTATGGGCCTCATCCAAACCAGTGAGTCGTCACTACTAACACGTAGCTGTCTACCTATACCTTAGGGTGCAGTACGAGCAACTACAACCTACAACGAATCCTGTAATAGCCCCCAACCAAAATACGTAGCTGTCTGACCAAACGAGCAAATCGTTCCCAGACATAAAAAGAGCAATAAAAATTATACATTCAAGAGAGAGAGAGAGAGAGAGAGAGAGGGGGGGGGGGGGGAGAGGGAGGGAGAGGGAGGGAGAGAGAGGGAGAGAGAGGAGAGAGAGAGGAAGAGTGAGAAATAGAAAGAGAGAGAGAGAGAGAGTTAAAATTATATTACCTAGAAAAAGCCTTCATAAAAGTTGCCTTGAGTTTTTTTATCCAGTCCAGAAGACACTGCAGTATTGAATTCCAACTAGGCATAGAAAGTGTACAGGAAGCTTTGTTAATCACCACAGAGAAAAATCGAGCATAAGCAATTAGAGCATACAATTTATCGTTAGGAACTGAAGTAACATCCCTAAAATAATATAAAGTTGGATTAATAGTCAAGTTTAATATACTACAATTCAACCATACTGTATGGTTGTTAAAATGAATGTACAAAATCTAGTTCATGTCGACATTCGCCGGCGAACGTTCGAAATTCCTTTTTCACTCTTTGGATTCAATTAGCTCTCCGAGTCAGCTTTTTCAGTCTTATGCAAGCTACGATGGTAAAAGTTAAAGTTAGGTTAGATTATGTTAGTTCAGGTTAGGATAGGTAAAGTTAGATTAGATTAGGTTAAATTTGGTTCTAAATATCAGAAATGGGTTTAAAATACCTCTTAAGCTAACCTAAACCAACCTAACCTCGTCTAACCAAACCTAATCTAATCTAACCCAGCTCCCATCATCAAACCTTGCATTAAATTGAAAAAATTGACTGACAACGGTGACTAAATGCAAGGAGAAAAGAGATATTTCGGACATTCACCAGTGAATATCGACATTAACCAATTCACGGACATTCACCGTAACATACAGAACAAATAGCAAACATCATCATCTATTCAATAAAACGTTATATTTGTATCTTTATTTTTATGTTTTCCTAAGCAAATAGACCAAATGGCCTGATAGTGGACAAGTATGGTACTTTCTGGAGGGAGAAAGTCAATGAAGAGGGGGGAGGGTGATTCGACCATTCTTATATCGAAATTCACATAATGTGATTCCATAGTGTTTTTATATGTAGCTGTTACTACGTCTGCTTTTGACTAAAAGGTCTTGGTTCAATCCTAGACAGAACTACTTTTTGATGCTACCAAGAGGTGATTATCAAGATCCAGATGGGACAATCACAGTTTCTTTGAGTTGGAGGTAGAATGGTACCAGAAAGCACTAAAAACACAGCCCAGCATCACGCAACAAACCATCATAAAGAGGTCCGAGTAACCCAGGTCAGTTTCGTCTAGTGTTCCATAAAGAACAAACGATTAGCAGGATTTCACCTTGCTTTGTTTGAAATGAGGCGCCATGTTCTGATGATGATGTTTCGACTCAAACTATTCAACATCAATACTTTCTCCCTTAGCCACCAAATAAACTCCTCCAAACAAAAGACTTGGGAGATAAAGAGCTGAGCTGGAGCTGCGTCCAAACGTAGCAAAATGAAGTAGCAAAAACGAAGTGTGAGTCTATTTCTGTGATTTCCTTTACTTCCCAAACTTACATCGACTGACCCTTTTCATTTACTTACTACCTTCAACAGCAAACAAATGGGCCAAATTAAAAATTCTAAAAATTTCCCTACTTATATTTTTTAAGAAGCATCTAGAATATAGTTATTAACCTGGTTCATATACGATTTAATTGTAAGTCCTCAACTCTATGTTTTTATCTCAGGGTTCCTTATTGATTAATGTACACTATATGTTATTCCTGAGACCCTATTTCCATTCCTGAGGCCACTTTTCCATGCGACAGCCACCGTACTAATCTAAGGAAGTATTGTTACCGAAGCACACATAAAAACAACTTAGGTATAATTTTTCTGCAAAGAAAGGACATAGGTGAGCACAGGTCAAATGGCTATGACAATTTCAGACACACTAGGAATACCCAGGAAACAAACAACAAAAAACTATTCAGTCTCTTGAAACATCCAAGGAAAAACAAAGAGGGGTCCACACTAACGCGATTAGTACCAGGTTTGAGCCCCCTCCCCCATCCCGAAATTTTTGTCTGACTCGTGAAAAAAATACACATAAACAAATTATGATGCGTTTTGTAGAGCTTTTTGTTGCCCCCCCCCCCACACACACAAAAAAATCCTAGACACACCGTTGTTCGGAGACATCTATTGATTAATATAATTAATAACAAGACCGAATTTGAAACGATCAAATGACTCCTAGAAGAGTGATTGGTTAGGTGGCATTTGGGCTTTAATGAAAACTAGACAAAAACAAAATTCAGAATACCAATCAATCAGAATAATGTCAATAAAAAGGTAGCTGTATTCTATGTCGCACAAATGATCTAGTACCCTTACCATGTTTAAACCCAGCCCACCATACCTTTTTTCGATTTTTCTTTTTTAAGAAAGAGTTTAAATAAAAGAAAAAAAAGACGTAAAAACTGTTAGCTAAAATATTCTTATTTAAAAGAAGAAGCTCCACAATTATGTTTTTCGGGGCAAGACTATGGCTTTTACAAACTTTGAAACTACTTCCAACAGTCTTTGGGCTTTTCATTCTAGGAGAAATCTTAAGGAAGTAACCTATAAAAAGAGGAAGGGGGTTAAAAATACTAAAAAATGTATCTAATGTTAAACCTTTCCGGGAAAAATTGCAATAAGGGTTTGGATCAATCCAAATTTTAACTTGGACCAACCATTATCCGGTCAAAGGACCTAGTTCGAAACAAAAACTTAAAAAAGAATAGAACGATTGAAAGAAACAAAAGTCATTTTACTTATTGCACATAATAAAAAAACTGCGACCAAACCTTTTTTACGTTTTTACAAGAAAAAATGGTTTACATGAACAATAATAATAATATTAAAAAAAATTAAAACTTTTTTTTATTAAATAACAGTTTACCCAAGCTCAGAGACAGTTTTCTGCTTCTCCCGAGTTTAGAATTAAGGGGAGAACTGCGGAACATTTCCTATGAGTGGGGAGAGGGAGTCCGATATGCTAAGAAGTGCATTTTTAGGCCAACAATTTTCTAGGTGATTAAAATCACAATTACAAAAAAAACAAGTTTTATTTATTACATGATAATTACTTTTTATTATTATGTTTCTTTTTCAATTAACTGGTTCCATGCTAATTGGCAGTTAAAAGACCAAGCACAGTAGAAATATTGAAAGAAAAATGGAAAAGCTGAAAGCATGACTCAACAAGTCATTTCGCTTATTGCAAGTAACAAAAACTCCGCTTTTATTGTTTGTAACAGACAGCTGTAACATAGCTTTATATAATAGTTTCTTTTTTTACAAGAAATTTAAACGAATGTAGAAACAGAACGAAAAAAAGATCAATTAATATGTTTTTTACTTTAAAAAAAGGTAAGCAATAAGGTTTTTCCAGGCAAAACAATAATTTAGACGGGCTCAGAAACCGTTTTCCACTGCCTCTAAGCTTACCAAAGTTCATCATATTTTTGGGAGAGGAAAATCAGAAATACTAAGAAATGTATTTATATGTCAACAATCTTTTTGGTGAACAGGGGCCTTGAAAATAATCACATTATAGCTGTTGCATAGCAATCATAGCTTATTTTGGCAATTTTTTTGTTTTTGTAACAAATTGGTACAATGCTAATTGTGCAGTTGAAAGACCATAATCAAATACAAGATTAGAAAAATAGAAAGAAGAAAGTGATAGTTTAAAAAACTAGGCAGTTAAAAGACCATAATCAAATACAAGAATAGAAAAATAAAAAGAAGAAAGAGAGTTTAAAAAACTACGCAACAAGGCATTGTGCCAAATTACTAAAAACTGTCAACTTGATGGCCATAATTAGTTTAATCAGTTATTTAAATAATTAGAAGCTTAATATAAATAAACTTTATTAATAATCAAAATATTCCAAATATGAATAACTAAAATCATATTAACTATTTAAAATAGTACCCTTCGAGTAAAATAATTGTAATTACTTTTAAAAACTTGGCTTTCATTCTAAAACAAAAGAAGTCACATCCTACTTACATATTTAACAAAGACAACTCCTCCTTGTCTAGATTCACTTTGATGCTACCAAATATAACTGTTAACGATTCTACCAATCCAGGTTCCTCAGAAACGAATATCTGTCCTGCTCCAACTTCACTTAAAGCCTTGGTTAGTAATATAAAATAGCCCACTGATTTCTCAATTCCACTTTCAACAACTGTTCCATAACATTGAAAAAACATATCTTTTGCATATTTTTTAGCTAAGCCAGAAACGAGAATTTCGTAAGTATTCAAATCACCTTTTTGATTGAGTTCTATAAATTCTACAGATCTACTTATTTCTTCATTAAGCGTGTCTTTATCAAAGTTTGTTTCGTTCATCAGTATTTTCAGTAAGTTTTCCAGCGCAAGAGCGCTTTGCAAACCATTTCTTCGCGTATCACTTAAAGCAAATGATACAATTCTCTTTTGCTGACGTTCTTCAGAGCACTTCAAAATTTCTTTAACTTCCTCCATTAGAGAATCGCGTAAGCTTTGTTTGGATAGCCACTTATCCTGGTCACAACCTGACAAGGTAAGAATCTGCTTAGAAACTAATTCTAAAAACGCATGTCCAACCATCGCATTTTGTACAACGTACTCAAACCCTTCAACATCATAAATCACGCTTTCAATCAAAACCTCTTCTGTGCCACTATCACTGTCGTCCAAGTGCAAGTACGGCGTTTTCATAAGTTCTTCTCTGGATGGAGGCGAGGGTTCCTTGGGGTCACGTTTTGCATATTTTCTTAACAGTGATAAGTTTACGTAGGACTCTTGTACTTGTATCAATGACATTTTTGGCGTCAAATCGTTCCATATAGTAAGTTCACCCTGGATAGCTAGTCTTAAAGCCCAAAAATCAGTATTTTCGCTAGAACTAGAACGAAATTCTTGGGCCATTATCAGTTTGAATAAATCCTCGGCTCGTTTTAATAAGCATCGAATTGACCTATCTCCATCTACAACTAAAACACCTATTACACTATTTATAATGAAATCACAATCTGCTATAATCTCATTTAGTTCGCCAATTGTCCATTGATTGGACATAACTATTTCTTGTACAATCTTTATAGCGTTCTCACCTCGAACTGTGTGGCCTTTTTCTAAAGATAATGACCATATTGAAAGAAGCTGACTTTTCACTAAACTATCGATGGAAATTCTTGGATTGCACACAAGTCTGAGTAGCTCAAGAAGGAAATCATCTGCTGATGGGAGACTGCTCCAATACGGAGTCTTTCTTTCTAAAGCACAAGCAAGCGATTTAAGAGCATCTTGGAAGTGCGGTCGTGGGTCTGGTCCTTCAGATATGAAATTCCCGAATTGCTTCAAGATTATCACTTGAGTGGTTTTCTTGATCTGGTACCCTGAAAAATTCGAAAAGCGTAAATATATATTTTTATATATATATATATATATATATATATATATATATATATATATATATATATATATATATATATATATATATATATATATATATATATATATATATTATATATAGACTTTGCGTTCATGGCTATATCAGTACCTGTAACCTAGTAGAGAGCGAACTACGACTTATTCCAAGTGAAACGAAGAAATTTTTTTTTTACTTAAACTTGGGACACTAAAGTAAGTAAACTAAAATAGTCTGTATTCAGTGAAAATAAAAACCATATTCAAGAACTTCATTCCCTTCGTCCTAAAACTATTTAAATCCAGTATTTGGAAGCAATCGGATCCAATTATGTATTAAATAACAAGACTCGTTAATAATAAGATACAAGATTAACGTTTTTCAAAAAAGCACAAAAAAATCCTAATACCACCAGTTCTTGATGAAGTAACACGTTACGAAAAATGGAGAAGTAATTTTCCTCAGAGCCATTAGTAGTAAGCTCAGACTTATCTCCTACCTTGCAAAAATAGAAACTTGGCTTTAAAAATTGTTAGTAGAAGCTTTTATGGTCATGTAGAAAAAAAAAACAGAGATTTTCCCGACATCAAAAACAGCATACCTCTTTAGCTCACACTATTTTGATGAATCTAATGAAGAACAGCGTGAAATTCGTTAGTTACGAACCATTCGACTTATAAAAAATAGGCTATTTTTAACATTGTATTTTAGTAGTGCTTATTTTATACGTTTATCGTTATTCAATGTACGCTATTTTGATGTCAGAAGATTTTCTAATGTCTATATTACTTTTTTTCTTTCACGTCCTTCCTAAGGAAAATAGAGGGCTCTAAAGGCAAAACATAGAACGTTGAAGGGTCCCAATGACTTGTATAAAGAGTTGTGTGGTTTATGGCATCTTTGTAGATTTGTGCTGGGTTTTGCGGCACATTTTGTTGGTGTTAAAGATTGTGATGGCATTGTTCTTATATCATAATATTTCTTTTGTTCATCACTTTCATTTTTGACTCTGTCAGATTTTTGCTGTCGCTTTTCTTCTAACAGCATAATTCCTTGTTTTATACTCCATTTTTGACACGTTCTGACAATCGCTTTCTCATGATTGCTTGTAATTCTCACTGCCACCGCATATCCTTTAACCGCATATTTTCTTATCCTCGCGGTGGTATATCTTTTGCCACATGATAGTCGTTGGTTCGGTAGAAACATCATTTGTAACAATTGCAAATTTTTGTTTTTTTGGGTCTTCCTACAGGCATTATATAACTGGTTGTGTCGAAAAATGAGAACTTACTGATGTTTATTCTACCGTAGCTCTCTTTTTATGCTATAGAAAAAAAAACTTCTTTCAAAATATTCAGGTATTTCCCAAAATTCAGGCCCTAAAAGAATTTTCTCAAACTTTTGACCTATTTAAATGGTTTTTATGGGCTCATTTTCTCGCATCTTCTAACCGCACGTGACTTTACTCTTCATTTTCAATTTTGACACGTTTTGATACTCACTGTCACACATTTTCTAACCACATTTGTCTTTCCTCTTCATTTTGGATTTTGATTCCTTCATGCATTTTAGCAATGCCCTTTGCTTTAGCTGCCCAGATTGGTCTCGCCGCAATTGATGGTCCAGGTTGTTGATTTTCACCTACTGTGAATTTAATTTGTTCAGGCCGTTTTCTCGGTCGTATCACGTCTGATAGTTAAGGTGATGGTCCCAACCCAAAGAATCATTATTTCTAGTAATTGCAAATTTTTGTTTTTGGGGGTTTTCCTACGGACATTATATAACTGGTTTCTTTCAAAACTGTAAGCTTAATCACGAGTCGAGTATATCTATGGTATATTGCATTTAAACCGTGAGAAAAATTTAGACTCGATAAATTGCTGCTAATTTCTTTTGGTTTATTACCTTGGAAAAGATCCAATAGTAACACATAATATCTAAACCTTTCATTACTTAAGAAAACTCTTCAAGAACACTAAATCATTCAGAGATCAACAGAAAGGTAAGTTTAAACAAAAGGATATGAGATGCTTAGGAAATGTTCAACTCAGCTGTATTTTTATGATCTACAAATAAGACCTGTGCCATTTTCTCAGGGTTGTTCTTTTAAACCTAATGCCAGGTCACCATTTTTCCACGACCTGAACTTGTCAAAACTGCGTCGAGAAAACAGACACGTTTATACCACGCTAACCAACAAAAACATACTGACATGAATCTTACTAGCAATTGTGTTATCACGAGCTGTCAGAAAATTGTTATTAACTGCTGTTACAAGGAGCACAGGGAAATATAACGGCACGCAATAGCAGTTTTGTTGTGGCCACCTATGGATCCCTTTCAAAAAAATCAATTATTTGATTGGAATCCAGGGAGCCAAGTCAAGGTCAAGTCCTCTCAATTGAAAGCGATTGTTGGAGAAAACTGTTGATGGGTTTTGAGTGAGGAAATTTAAAAATTCGAAAACAAAAATACAACACAAAGCTTCTAGATTTACAAAAAGCTTTACTCAGCTTTTGTATTTCATTTTTTTGTAGCTCGTTTTGAAGTTTTAAATGCTGTTTTGAATCTTTTTTGTCTTCTCCTTTTGTGCAGCGAGGTATAAGTACCACCATGTAGGTCCCTTCACCTCTTAGGGGTGGTCTTTAGTATAACTATTGTGGCTGATGTGGGCAATTCAATGACCAATAAATTATATTCTTCTTAAAGATGTCAATAACATGTTTCAAGATCATTGATTCTGATTGGAGGGATGGGATTGGTGGTTCAGCCCAAAAGTTTTGTTAGATTTTTGCACCCCAGCAATATTGCTTCAAAATCTTGGAATCACCTGTAGAAGATAAAACATTTAAAAAAAATGCTAAATATTTTTATCAGACTAAAACCAATGAGGGGAAACCTGCTGTGTCCTCTTATTTGATCCCTGTACGGGTCGGGATATGCTGGACTTTGAGCTCATTTCTGTTTCTTTTATCTTAGATATAAGATAAGTATCAAATCAGGGGCGGAAAAATTGACCGAGTCCAGCAGAAATACAGCCAACTGAGAGTCAAAACTAGTAAATTTCTAGCGTCGGTTTTAATTAATCAGCGCTCTTAAACTTACTCATCTTAGCAGAGAGGCAGATTTGTCTTAAACTACCTATCTAGACAAAATCACCAGCGACAACAACCACTAAAAAATATATAAAAAGGCGGCTCACCCTTGCGAGTTCCAGTTTCATTATTGTTCTTATGGCTTAAAAAACAATTTTTCAATATTTGGATCACCCCCATCGCGATCTACTCATGTGTAGCTTGGCCGCTGAAAGTGGATGCACAGTAACGCTCTCAGTACTCGAGGACACTCGGTTCAGAGACGTATAGGTTAAAAAACAGGGGGCTGAGGATAACCCCTCGAGGTAAATATCTCACCCTTGCGAGTTCAAACTCCAAAGCCGTTATGCCCATATAGTGTCAAAAGGATCTGTCCCTATGGCTTAGAAACAGATTTGTTGATGTCTGGATCACCCCATCGCAGTCTACTTATGTGAAACTTGGCCGCTTAAGGAGAATGACCAGTATCGATGATCAAGATTGCAATAAACTGGGCTCACCTGACAACTTGGCGAGTCTGCAAAAGGGTACCAATCATAGCAGCAACTTCCCAAATTGAAAATACTGATTGGAAACTTGTCCAATTAGAAACAACATTAACAGATATAGAATAATCTTCTAATATATACTCAAAAGAATATGCTATTGCTATCTACCATAAACTTTGGTTCTAGGCTATTAAATTTGCATTGTACAGAGACTCTGTCATTCAGAGAAAAAAGAACAGACATTTTTTTAGTCTGACATATGGAGTATGTTTTTACAGTCCCGTACCAGAATTTTGTAATGTTGTGAAGCGACTTAAAATGAGAAAGTCTAAAATTCTTGAAGACGAAGACATAATTTCCAAACCCCATTTTAGGCTTAGAATAGTTCTTTTAAGTGTGTGTTAATTCTGAAATAGAAAATATGTTCATGCGATTTCTATTTTGAATATTAAATAAAATTGGAGGATTCTTTACATGAAGATATGAAAGGGGTATACGGCAATGTCTCCTGGACATTTGTTCTAGCTTTTGATTATTGTCAAAGGAGTCCAAAATATCAGAAAAAAGTAGACATTGCATTAATATCTGCTGGACACCCATGAATAAACTATTATAATCTTTACCAGTTTTCTTAAATAATGAAGCCATCAGCATAAAGATCAAAAGATATACTAAGGACACTCGGCTCAGAGAAATATAGGTTAAATAACAGAGGTATGAGGATTGTCCCTTGAGGTAAACATCTTCATATAGGTTGGTTATCATCTTCGTAATTAATTACTCAAGCCTCGAACCACCTATCTGCTAAGAAATGTTGGTCAGTATTAATGATATTTACCACCCCGAAAATTGACTATGTAAAACTTTTAAGATTGTTACGTTGAAAACATTAGTCTAAGCATCTGACCAATCCAAGAGCACAGCTAGCAGGCCTTCTTTACTACATAATTAATTTGTAATTTCTTAAATTTCGATTCCCTAAAATCCTTGCACAATTAATACATTTCTGGAAATTGTTAGTAGCATAACAACACACAAACTAACAGAAAATTGTTAATAACAACTGGAGCTGTAGAAACATGCCTAGACTGCTTGTCAAATATAATCTAAAAATATTACCAAGGCATTCCGGTGGTGCCATGATATTCCCAATCAGATCCCATTTCTCTTTATCAAGAAGACCAAGTTTCTGATTTCCTTGAATAAGACTGGTTGCCACTTCTATAAGCAGCTCAGATATACTATTGCTGGATAACCATGTCTCAACCGAAGGATCACTCTGGTTACTATCCAAAATTGTTTTGACTAACAAAAGTATCGTACTGCTGGATTCTGTCTGGAAAACGCATGATTTTATAATAAACAAACGAGAAAAAGAAATATCCTAACACGGACTAGTATCTCCCTACAAACATGAGTTACCTGAGGCATTCTAGTGGGCTAAATATACCTTCCACCCTCCCAGTGACCTACTATGTTCTAAAAATCATCCTAAATATTTGAGGAAATTTTCCATTTTGTACGATTAAAAGTGATTTTTTGCTATTAACGCCAAGAAAGAGATTAATGTCATACCTCAAATGCGTCAAAACATGGCTAGTGCAGCAGATCGTGAATTTAACTCCCAGTAATGACAAATTTCTCAATGTAAAGTTGTGTTATGCATAAGCATCCTCAGTGAGTGGACACAAGCATACGTTTTCAAACCTTAGTTCTAAAAAAATGCCTTCTCTCTCGATCTCTTTGGCTCTCCCTCTCGCAGAAGTTTTAGCAGGATCTTTTGCATATTTGTCGGGTTTTTCCTTTTTTAAACAAAATCAAAATTGCAAAAAAAAGTTAGTCCTCTGAATGGCTTAAGAAATCATAGAAACATTATTTAAAAAAAAGAAAATCCGAGGATTAATGAGAACAGACTTGGATCCATGTTCCAGCTTACATGTCTGAGCAAAAATCAGCGCTAGTTTTTAAATTCACTTTACAAAGCATTGATATGAACCGCTCATCACCTCCAAGTAATATAAAAGTAAGAAACACCAGAAATGTGTAGTTAGATACACAGGGACCCAACCCTTTATAAGGTCGAAATTCAACGACCCCCTTTTTATTTTCCCCAAATCAGGTTTTTAAATTTTTAATTTCAGTACCTTATTTAAGAAAACTCAGTGACTAATGGACTGTATTTATTGATTCTAATAAAAAGAAAAAAAAAATAGAATGAGAAAAAATAAAGTTCCAAAGGATAATCAAAGTCAAGCTTAAATTCTGAACATTGAGTCCACAGAATCCCAAAGTTAAGTTGTTGATAATTACTAAGTCTACAGTTGATAAGTTCATAATTGAATATTTAGTTCAAAATCTTATAGCTTTCTTCTCAGCAGTCCAGAATATTAAAACACTCTTGGACTACTAAAAAGTAAAGGACTATAATTCTCGAATCTAGCTAATGCTACAAAAAAAATAAACATAGATGAACAATTATAGATAAAGTACTGAAGCAAAAGAACTATACAGAAATATAACAAGAGCTATACAATTCAGAATAGGGAGTTGGCAGTGGCCCAAAAAGAGACTTCAAAATAAATTCACAGTTATGCAATTATGACTTACATAAAACTTCATGCATAAACATTAACAAAAAATAGAAATCACTAATTTTTGAGCTTTCCAAGAATCCAACCGGCTATCAAGGCTAAAGTTGACTTTTAACAGAGCCTAGCATAGGCTTTTTCACTTCGGAAATATTGGAGGCAGTGAAGCTGGGTCAGTGGCGGCTCCAGGGGGGCGAAGGGACCCCCCCCCCCTAACGTCGTCTAAAGTAGTGTAATTTATTTAATTAACGCAAGTTTGCGTTAATTAAACTTGCTCCTAACACAAGTTTATCGAATCAACCTATTTCCCCCCCCTCTAAAAAAGGTCCTGGATCCGCCCCTGAGCTGGTTCTATTACAGCAGAATTTTGCAGAAGGGCTTTTTACTATCTTGGTTAAAGTAGATCTGATAAGAGCTATAACGCATTATACCATCTTTTCTTATTGGCATACATGGTTAAAAATTGGACATAATTGTCCTTAACTCTGAGTATTTGCAGGTGGTTTATCATAATCCTTGTGAACTTGAACATTCTTTCAGAAAATATGTTTTTTTTAGAGGGGGGAGAGATTATTCTCGAGAGATCATTCATCCTATCCTTACCGTCCACTGTATGTATTAATTTACTTTAAAAATTACCTTAGTCCAATCTTGTAGAAGTTTTAACCTCTGGTCTTCTGATAAGTCAAATAAAACATTTAAAAACAACAGTTCACCGTCAGAATGATTCTCCATCAGAGCCGGTACACAGAACTTTCTTAAAAATTCCTCTTTCCCATTCAATTCACTGTATATCGATTGAAACAGGCTTTCGGAAGAAAAATCTCTTAAAATGAGACCTAAAAATCGCACTAAATTACCATAGCTCCCTTCTGGTGGCAGAGTAAGGCACAATTTAGCGATGTCGGATACTATTTTATCAAGAGCACCATCATAAGCATGCGAACCAACTTCTTGAAATTTGAAATTTTCGCCACTTGAGCTACTTGTCTTAAATCTCACTTTTCCGCTAATTTTCCCCCCCTTGTATTTTTCAGGCGAATGAAGAGTACACAAGAAATCCGCCAAGCGTTCAATAACGTAAACACTCGTTAGACCAGAATCACAAGCACTAATATTTGCATTTATGACGCGCGAAGTCAATTTCTGGACTGAGTTCCGAAATTCTTCAGACACTGTTGCGAATTTCTGAGGATTTTTATACCAAAGTTCCAGTTTTTCAGCAACACAGTGGCTTAACGGTGAGTTAGCAAAAAATGAAAGTTTATGAAGAATTGATTCTTCAATAACAGAAAAAAGCTTTCTTTCCAACTCTAAACAAAAATCGGAATCTGTGTGGTTTGTAGCCATTGAAATATGGATCACATCAACAAAAGCTGATACCATAGCCCCGAATTCCAAAGGACTTAGCTGGATTTTTCTCAGAGTGAAGCTAGAAAAAAGAATTATAAGTAGGTTTCTAAGAATTATAAGAATTATAATTCAGGTTTCTGAATCACAGTGGATTGGGTAATGTACCAGCAACTAGCGGGTAAAAACGTGATTTCTACTGCAATTATACCACGATAATAAAACAATAATAAAACAACAAACAATAAAAGCATTCATACAGAAAAACTACTTCGGTATGTATGTCTATGTGCATGTGTTGTCTCCATAACTCTTTTTGAAAAAAAAAAAAAAAAAACAGAGATTGTTGATAGTTTTGTTTTGCAATCATAATATCTGTCAATATCAGTTTAACCTTTACTCCACGATGAATCTACTCCACGATGGTATATTACAGTACCTACTCGAAAGAAGCCATATTTCACCCACACAGTTTGGATTTCTCAAGGAAAGATCAGCAGAAAGCCAGCTACTTGTCGCTACAAACGCCTGGAGAAAATATATGAATAGATATAGGGATGCAGGTAGATATTTTATACTTAGATTTCAGAAAAGGCTTTGATAAAGTCTCACAAATTCAACCTTTTCGAAAACTACAGTCTATTGGTGTTGGCTATACTATTCTAAAGTGGGTTCTCAGCTTTCTGAAAGGAAGATCTCAGCGAGTGAGACTGGAGGGATATCTTAGCAGCAATGAGATAAAAGTCACAAGTGGAGTAGTTCAAGGTGGTGTTCTGAGGCCTTTACTATTCAATATTTACATAAATGATCTTCCAAATAACATTAATTCTGAGTTACTACTTTATGCAGTTGACACGAAAATCTTTCGTGCAATAACAAGCTTTAAAGATACAGAAATACTCCAGCAAGACTTGCAAAATAGCACAATGGATGAAAAAATGGAGCATGGAAGTGAATACAGAAAAAAGTTGTCATGTTCACCCATGCCCAAAACACATTTCTCGGCACAACTGCTTTGAAGGAGAACAGACAACCATGCAAGAAGAAGAGCGAGACTTGGGAGTGACAATAGATAGTGACATGACTTTCACCAAGCACTACGAGTCAATCATCTCTAAGTCATCACAAGTCTTGGGAATTATTCGAAGAAATTTCTCTCTTACTGACTCAGCATTGTTTTCTACACTCTTCAAATCGTTAGCGAGACCAATGATCGAATACGGTCATACGACAACCACACCGTTTTTTCATGCAATAGAAAAAATTCAAAGGAGGGCTACTAAATTTGTTCTATCACTTAGAGACTTATCATACCAAGACCGTTTGAAAAAATTATCGCTCCCAAGTCTTTCATACCTGTTTTTGAGAGGATATCTTATTGAAGTATATAAAATATGCAACAGATACTACGACAATATCCCTCCTGAAGAGATAATAACATTCAAGAATAATAAACTGAGAGGTCACGATGTTAAGCTAAGCGAAGAACGTTTCATAAGAGATGTTGGTAGATTGGCATTCAGCAACCGCATTGTCTCCGAGTGGAACGCACTACCATCAGACACTGTCAACTCAGATTCAGTCAAAGCATTTAAGAGCGAGATTGAAAATCATTATAGTGAAAAAGCATTTGATTATTTAAATTTGTGTAGATAGAGGCGCAAGCCTGTTTTCGCATTATGTTATTATTATTAATATATTTTCGTTTTTAAACATTAATGAGTCACTTCCTTTTTAAATATCATCACCGAGTCAAGTCGAGTCAAATACTAACAAGGAAGACACATACTCAAAAGACACACGAAGACACATACACATACTCAAAAGCATTCATAAAGAAAAACTACTTCGGTAGACAAAGGACAGAAATAGATGTTAATCAAACAAAAAGAGCCAATATAAATTGAAATAACGTTCTGACAAAGGAAAGAACAGGACATTCTGATATATGAATACTACTCAGTGCAGCAGCTTAGCTAGGTAGTCTGTTCGACTGCTCTCACAAAGAGAAAAATATCATAAGAGAGAATTGGAGCAATGGAAAAGGATAAAACGACGATTTGTGGCATTAACATTTGAACGTTGGGTAAAAGTAAAAAAAAATCCAAAATTTTCAAAAGGACACAGTTAGTGGCGAATCAAGGATTTCGGGAGTAGGACACATGGGAACTACCTAAAACTTTAATAATTTGACGAAGTTTTTGTTTACTTTTTCCTTTCAATGGATTTTTATAAGTTTAAATGAATACTAAACAAAAACAAACTGCAACCAAAACAATTTTTTTACCTAGCAATGCTCAGCATTATAAATTGACCCAGGGTTCGGAAAGTCCAACTCCTAGGCAAAATGCAGCCTTATGGCCCCTTAAATGTACCACTGACTCAGATATCAAGGAGCAGGTGCATAAGGTACGTCAAGGGTATCTGTCGGTAGTCAGCTATGAAATATAAGGCAAAGGATACCTTTCAGCAATTCTAATTAGTTTTGGCTTGCTACTTGGAGTGCTTTCACTATACCCAAACTTTCAGGGAAATTCCCGTATTCTTAGATCCCCTCCCCCATTAAAAATTTGACACCTAAAGTTTTCCCGAAAACCATTATGGCTTTTAAGATGCTGTACCTTCATTTGGAATGTTCTCTCAAGGGAAGTTATTACCGAAAATCTGTGTATTGATTCTATCATAGGCAGCGCGATCGCGCTGCCTAAGTAAAGAACGATGTGGACACAAAGTATTATTTTTTTTCCTCCATACCCGGGCACTCCGCATCGAAGGGGTTGCCGTAGAAACTTCAAAAAGGGCTCATTCGATTGGAAATTGGAGTGGCTAGTGCCCTTTTTAATAGTCGATAGTGATTGGAGGGCAACTAGCCTCCCCCACGCCCATCATTCCCCCCAAACACATCCAATCAAAATTTTGATATAGCCATTTTGTTCAGCATAGTTGATTTCCAGATAGAAAATATTTTCTAAATATGTTAACTCCCCCACAACCCTTGGGGCAAGGGTTTCAAGTTATGCCCTGAGGGCATATAAGAACGATGTTGGCACAACTTATCATTTATTATTTTTTTTTCTTTAGAGCAGGGCACTTCGTATCGCAGAAATTGCCTTAGAAACTTCGAAAAGGGCTCATTCAATTGGAAATTGGAATGGCTTGTGCCCTTTTTAATAGTCGAAAGTGATTATAGGGCAACTACCCCCCCCCCCACGGCCATCAATTCCCCAAACACATCCAATCCGAATTTTGATATAGCCATTTTTTTTAGCGTATTTGAATTCCAAACAAAAAATATGTTTTTGAGGAGGACACTCCCCCACAACCCACGGGGCAAGGGTTTTAAGTTATGCCCTGGGGGCATATAAGGTTTTTATAGAAGACGTTGTCGTAGAAATTTCAAAACATGCTCATTCGATTGGAAATTCAAAGGACTAGTGCCCTTTTAAACAGTCGAAAGTGATTGGAAGGCAACTAGCCCCCACCCCCCACGCGTATCATTCCCCCAAACATCCAATCAAAATTTTTAGATAGCCATTTTGTTCAGCGTAGTAGATTTCCACCTAGAAAATATGTTTTTGAGAATGACGCTATCCCACAATCCTCAGGCCAAGGGTTTTGAGTTATGCCATGGGGGCATATAAGGTTTTTTATAGAAGACGATGTCGTAAAAATTCAAAACAGGCTCATATAATTGGAAATTCAAAGGGCTAGTGCCCTTTTTAATAGTCAGAAGTGATTGGAAGGTACCTAGCCCCGCCCCACGCTCATCATTCCCCAAAACACATACAATCAAAATTTTGAGATAGCCATTTTTTTCAGCGTAGGCTAGTTGATATCCAGATAGAAAATATGTTTTTGAGGAGGAGACTCCCCCATAACCCTCAGGGTAAAAGTTTTCAGTTATGCCCTGGGGGCATATAAGGTTTTTATAGAAGGCGTTGTCGTAGAAACTTCAAAACAGGCTCATTCGATTGAAAATTCAAAGGACTAGTGCCCTTTTAAATAGTCGAAAGTGATTGGAGGGCAACTAGCCTCCACCCCCCCCCCCACACGTATCATTCCCCCAAACACATCCAATCAAAATTTTGAGTAGCCATTTTGTTCAGCGTAGTTGATTTCTACCTAGAAAATATGTTTTTGAGAAGGACACTCCCCCACAACCCTCAGGGCAAGGGTTTTAAGTTTCGCCCTGGGGGCATATAAGGTTTTTATAGAAGGCGTTGTCGAAGAAACTTCAAAACAGGCTCATTCTATTGGAAATTCAAGGAGCTAGTACCCTTTTTAATAGTCGAAAGTGCTTGGAAGGCACCACGCCCCCCCCCCCCCCGCTCATCATTCCCCAAAACAGAGCAAATCAAAATTTTGAGATAGCCATTTTTTTCAGCGTAGGCTAGTTGATTTCAAGATATAAAATATGCTTTTGAGGAGGATACTCCCCCGCAACCCCCAGGGCAAAGGTTTTAAGTTATGTCCTGTGGGTATATAAGGTTTTTATAGAAGGCGTTGTCGTAGAAACTTCAAAACAGGCTCATTCGATTGAAAATTCAAAGGGCTAGTGCCCTTTTTAATAGTCGAAAGTAATTGGAGGGCAACTAGTCCCCCCACTCCCACATCATTCCCCCAAACAAATCCAATCAAAATTTTGAGATAGCCATTTTGTTCAGCGTAGTTGATTTCCAGATAGAAAATATGTTTTTGAGGAGGACAATCCCCCTAACCCTCAGGGCAAGGGTTATAAATTATGCCCTGCTGGCATATAAGGTTTTTATAGAAGGCGTTGTCGTAGAAACTTCAAAGCAGAATCATTCGATTGGAAATTCAAAGAGCTAGCGCCCTTTTTAATAGTCGAAAGTGATTGGAGGACAACTAGCCCCCACCCCCCACGCGTATCAGTCCCCCAAACATCCAATCAAAATTTTGAGTAGCCATTTTGTTCAGCGTAGTTGATTTCCACCTAGAAAATATGTTTTTGAGAAGGACACTCCCCCACAACCCTCAGGGCAAGGGTTTTAAGTTATGCCCTGGGGGCATACAAGGTTTTTATAGAAGACGTTGTCGTAGAAACTTCAAAACAGGCTCATCCAATTGAAAATTCAAAAGTCTAGTGCCCTTTTTAATAGTCAAAACTGATTGGAGGGCAACTAACCGCCCCCCCTGCCCCCATCATTCCCCCAAACAAATCCAATTAAAATTTTGAGATAGCCATTTTGTTCAGCGTAGTTTATTTCAAGATAGAAAATATGTTTTTGAGGAGGATACTCCCCCTAACCCTCAGGGCAAGGGTTTAAAATTATGCCCTGGGGCATATAAGGTTTTTATAGAAGGCGTTGTCGTAGAAACTTCAAAGCAGAATCATTCGATTGGAAATTCAAAGGGCTAGTGCCCTTTTTAATAGTCGAAAGTGATTGGAGGGCACGTAGCTCCCCCCCCCCTGCCCATCATTCCCCAATCAAATTTTGAGATAGCCATTTTGTTCAGTGTAGGCTAGTTGATTTCCAGATAAAAAATATGTTTTTGAGGAGGAAACTCCCCCAAAACCCTCAGGGCAAGGGTTTAAAGCTATGCCCTGGGGCATATAAGGTTTTTATAGAAGGCTTTGTCGTAGAAACTTCAAAACAGTATCATTCGATTGAAAATTCAAAGGGCTAGTAACCTTTTTAATAATCGAAAGTGATTGGAGGGCACCTCGCCGCACCTGCCCCAATCATTCCCCCAAACAAATCCAATCAAAATTTTGAGATAGCCATTTTGTTCAGCGTAGTTGATTTCCAGATAGAAAATATGTTTTTGAGGAGGACACTCCCTTTAACCCTCAGGGCAAGGGTTTAAATTTATGCCCTGGGGGCATATAAGGTTTTTATAGAAGGCGTTGTCGTAGAAACTTCAAAACAGAATCATTCGATTGGAAATTCAAAGGGCTAGTGCCCTTTTTAATAGTCGAAAGTGATTGGAGGGCACGTAGCTCCCCCCCCCCATGCCCATCATTCCCCAATAAAATTTTGAGATAGCCATTTTGTTCAGCGTAGGCTAGTTGATTTCCAGATAAAAAATATGTTTTTGAGGAGGAAACTCCCCCAAAACCCTCAGGGTAAGGGTTTTAAGTTATGCCCTGGGGCATATAAGGTTTTTATAGAAGGCGTTGTGGTAAAACTTCAAAACACGCTCATTCGATTGGAAATTCAAAGGGCTAGTGCCCTTTTTAATAGTCGAAATTGATTGGAGGGCAACTAGCCCCCCCCCCCATGCTCATCATTCCCCCGAACACATCCAATCGAAATTTTGAGATAGCAATTTTGAACAGCGTAGTTGATTTCCAGATAGAAAATATGTTTTTGAGGAGAACACTTCCCCATAATCCTAAGGGCAAAGGTTTTAAGTTATGCCCTGTCGTAGAAACTTCCAAAAAGGCTCATTCGATTGAAAATTCAAAGGGCTAGTGCCCTTTTAAATAGTCGAAAGTGATTGGAGGGCAACTAGCCTCCACCCCCCCACGCGTATCATTCCCCCAAACACATCCAATCAAAATTTTGAGTAGCCATTTTGTTCAGCGTAGTTGATTTCCACCTAGAAAATATGTTTTTGAGAAGGACACTCCCCCACAACCCTCAGGGCAAGGGTTTTAAGTTTCGCCCTGGGGGCATATAAGGTTTTTATAGAAGGCGTTGTCGAAGAAACTTCAAAACAGGATCATTCCATTGGAAATTAAAGGGGCTAGTGCTCTTTTTAACAGTCAAAAGTGATTGGAGGGCACCAAGCCCCCCCCCCCACGCCCATCATTCCCCAAAACAGATCCAATCAAAATTTGGAGATAGCCATTTTTTTCAGCGTAGGCTAGTTGATTTCAAGATATAAAATATGCATTTGAGGAGGATACTTTCCCACAACCCTCAGGGCATGGGTTTTAAGTTATGCCCTGGGGGTATATAAGGTTTTTTATAGAAGGTGTTGTCGTAGAAACTTCAAAACAGGCTCATTTGATTGAAAATTCAAAGGGATCGTGCCCTTTTTAATAGTCGAAAGTGAGTGGAGGGCAACTAGCCCCCCCCCCTGCCCCCATCATTGCCCCAAACAAATCCACTCAAAATGTTGAGATAGCCATTTTGTTCAGCGTAGTTGATTTCCAGATAGGAAATATGTTTTTGAGGAGGACACTCCCTTTAACCCTCAGGGCAAGGGTTTAAATTTATGCCCTGGGGGCATATAAGGTTTTTATAGAAGGCGTTGTCGTAGAAACTTCAAAGCAGAATCATTCGATTGGAAATTCAAAGGGCTAGTGCCCTGTTTAATAGTCGAAAGTGATTGGAGGGCACGTAGCTCCCCCCCCCCCCATGCCCATCATTCCCCAATCAAATTTTGAGATAGCCATTTTGTTCAGTGTAGGCTAGTTGATTTCCAGATAAAAAATATGTTTTTGAGGAGGAAACTCCCCCAAAACCCTCAGGGTAAGGGTTTTAAGTTATGCCCTGGGGCATATAAGATTTTTATAGAAGGCGTTGTGGTAAAACTTCAAAACACGCTCATTCGATTGGAAATTCAAAGGGCTAGTGCCCTTTTTAATAGTCGAAAGTGATTGGAGGGCAACTAGCCCCCCCCCATGCTCATCATTCCCCCGAACACATCCAATCGAAATTTTGAGATAGCAATTTTGAACAGCGTAGTTGATTTCCAGATAGAAAATATGTTTATGAGGAGAACACTTCCCCATAATCCTAAGGGCAAGGGTTTTAAGTTATGCCCTGTCGTAGAAACTTCCAAAAAGGCTCATTCGATTGAAAATTCAAAGGGCTTTTGCCCTTTTAAATAGTCGAAAGTGATTGGAGGGCAACTAGCCTCCACCCCCCCCCCACGCGTATCATTCCCCCAAACACATCCAATCAAAATTTTGAGTAGCAATTTTGAATTTTGAACAGCGTAGTTGATTTCCAGATAGAAAATATGTTTATGAGGAGAACACTTCCCCATAATCCTAAGGGCAAGGGTTTTAAGTTATGCCCTGTCGTAGAAACTTCCAAAAAGGCTCATTCGATTGAAAATTCAAAGGGCTAGTGCCCTTTTAAATAGTTGAAAGTGATTGGAGGGCAACTAATCCCCCTTCCATTCCCACCCTCCCACGCCCACCCTCCCATTTCCCCATTATGTTTAAAAACTAATTGTTGCCTTAAGATAAAATCAAAATGCACTGTGTTATTGCTAATTCCAAATAAGGCATCTCAGCAGTATCCCAAGAACGACTGAGGGTATTAGGATCAAACTTTCGGGGCTACTTCTGCTCTTGAAATTTAATCAAATCAAAATAGCGTAAGTGCATCCAAGCTATCAAAGAAAGTAAACAGATTTTTTTGCGAATGGTATCAAGTTTTCCATTTCAGGCCAACTAGAGGAGGTATAAAACTAAATTAAACAGTACTATTTGTGTCCAGATTTTTAAAAGGGTGTATGTTGTTAAAAATTGCTGAAAATTTTTCTCCAGCATACAAATAGCAGGCCAAACTATAAAGTCTTAAAAACGAAAAGATTTAAAGTGTTATTTTCTTTTCTGAAAAAACTATGTCAATATAAAACGAACAGAAATTACTTAAAAAACTTTTTCACAAAATAAATTTTTCAAAGAAAAGTAGAGAACTCGCTTAAACAAAAAATGAGGAGAAATAAAATCAAATAATCTACCAAGCGTGAAACTACCACATATCAGCTTCGATAAATAAATGAAACCCAAAACGAACAGAAATTACAATAAATAACGTAGTCAAACTCAAAACGAGCAGAAATTAACATAAGTTGGGCTCAAAACCCCTATGCCTTCCCAAGGCCAGAACATAATTTGCACTTTATTGAAAAAAATATAAATGTTTTTACTTTTGTAACTTTAATAAATCAAATAATATTAACATTTTGATTATTAATATCAGTATATGTATATTAAACTGACAATGCACATCCATTTTTATTTTTTCAGTAAAGTGTAAATTATGTTCTGGCCTTGGGAAGGCATAGGGGTTTTGAGCCCAACTTATGTTAATTTCTGCTCGTTTTGAGTTTGACTACGTTATTTATTGTAATTTCTGTTCGTTTTGGGTTTCATTTATTTATCGAAGCTGATATGTGGTAGTTTCACGCTTGGTAGATTATTTGATTTTATTTTTGCTCATTTTTTGTTTAATGGAGTTCTTTACTTTTCTTTGTAAAACTTATTTTGTGGGAAAAGTTTTTTTAATTAATTTCATAAAAAAATTGATAAGTTTATTACAGATTATAAACAATGTAAGGGTAAGATCATACATTCTTCAGAACAACTATGACTCTGTTTACAAATAAGTAATTATATTTTTTTTCTCTTTTATCTATGTTAATTGTTTGTTGTTGCAATAATAAAAAAAGGAAATACGTTTTCGTCCCCTATAGCACAGGCTATTAAAGCTTTAGGGGATATTTTTGTTAATTTATTGTCCTGTATTTTTTTAGTGTTGTTATGAATAGAAAAGTGCGCGTTGTATGTTACAAAAAAAACTGCCATCCTGGAGGTGACCTATAAAAGATTACCTTACGTGGCATAGCATGTTAATTCCAGGAACAAGGGTTTCAAGGCTGAAAAATTATACACTAGACAAAGGCCAGAAAAATAATATAGGACAGGATTTGTTATAGAGCATGTTAACTCCAGGAACAAGGGTTTCAAGGCTGAGAAATTGTATTTTAGACAAAGGCCAGAAAAACATTACAGGGCAGGATTTTTTATAGAGCTGGTAGAGCTGCACATAGCAATAAATGATTAAGTCTTGGAGGGACCTCAAAAGCTAAAGTTAATTTCCTGGATGGGTTATGTCATAAATGAGAAAGGCAGATAAATAATAGGATGAGTTTCAAAGGTAATAGTTGAATTTTAAAAAATCCAGTTGAGTTGAGTTATATGCACGGTCCAAAAAAACTGAATGACAATGACAAAATAACTGAATAACTGAATAAACTCATTTCGTTTTACCATTAGCTGTTCGAGCCCTTAAAACTTTCCATGGTTCCTTCTAAGTCTCGACAAAAACCGGGCAGGATGGATGCTTGAACCTGGATGCCGTTTTTAATGTCAATTTAAAAAAGAAAAATGAATTTAGTTACCTCTCTAGTATGCTTGAACATATTTCTTCCAATGCAGCACGTTGATTTCCAAATTGTTCAAATGGCAACTTCCCCAAAATGACTACAAAAAAAGGCATTATTGCAGTGGCACAGCCATAACACCCCACTTTTGCCAAATTCTTCATTTTCGTAAGCAGTCCAGCTTTCTGCATGTTTATGAAGTCCCAACAGTTTTTTATGTTCTTTACTGTTACAACGGCACACATCCAAACGGCTGGAAGTACTGTAGGGTCGTCAAGATCTATGCTGAGAAAAACGGTTGGCACAATTTTTGGAGCAAGTTCTAGAGCTAGCTCCTGTAGATTTTCACAAAACGTACGCACAACATTGAACCAAGCAAACTGTATCTAGAAATTAAGTAAAATTAGTTTTACACTTAATTTCTTAGCTAAAGATTATAGAAGTCTGCCCTTAGATTTTTCAGGAGGCATGCCCCATGGAAAATTTTTACTTTAAACGAAAAACAATGAAACAATTCCTAAAGATGGTCTCAAAATATAGTGTTTCAGCTTAAACCAATTTTATTCTTTATTTTATGAGAATATCAATATATGGTTGCTATTAGAGAATATCAACCAATCAATATAGCGAATTCTAAAATTCATCATCTATACAAAAGGATGCTGTACTTATCTTGCCCAAAAAGATAAAACCTAGCCAAATATATTTTCCGCTGTAAAAATGGAGAACGTAAAAGCAAAGTCTATCACTAAATGATTGGCACACAAACAATTTACTAATAATTCCGAACCTACGTCACTGCTTTGCATTATTAGTTGCATTCAGGCAGCCAATTGCATGAGGGCAAATTTCTTTTCCTAAATTTTCAGGTAACGATAAAAAGGAAGAAGAAGACGCAAAAGCTTGTAACCTCTCAACCCTGAAGGCAACCAAGCTTTACCATTGTTCGTGATAGAGGAGAAAACCCCAAACAATGAACTTTGACGCCAGCTAGCGTCTGGGCTGTAGAAGTAAACGATCTTACTAAGTGTTGATTATAGTATTCTAGGTTGTAATTAACTCCTTATTAAATTTCAAGAGAATATGGACACTTTAGTGAGAAAGATAGGTGGGGCTCAGAAGGGACATACACCTTTCAAATTCGCTCTTCTCTGTTTCTTGAGCCAAGGCATGAGTAGCCCATAAGTTTCAAGCGGATCCAAGAACTTTCATGTAAATGTCCAAGGAGGGAACTATGCCTCTGAGAATTATCATCCTACCCACTTGCCAAAGGTATTTTTACCCATAAATTTCAAGTGATCGGCGGAGAAGAAGTGTACTTACCTTTCTACTGCAAAACTTGGTGAATGGGGCAGTTTTAAAAGAATCGATGGGCCCACCTATCAACTCGAATCAAAGTAATTGTATTTTATGTGTGATTCCTCTAAAAAAAAAACATACCTACCTTTCTGCTAAAAAATCGGTAATAATATAGTGGGGGGGGGGGGGGGGGTAAACGTCGGAATGGTAACGTGCCTCAAATTATATAGACTGGAAAATATTACTCACTTCGATTTAAAAAGTTACCACATGCCAACCAGACCGAGAAAAAGTTGATAGTAACAGGAACGAAGAGCGGGCGTCTGTTGCGGGTGGGAAAGTAGGATTCGGGGATGATGGAACGTAATTGGGGAACAGACAGGGTCTTGGTACCGAAACGAAGGCACAAGAGGTTCCTTCTCTTGGCCAAAGTGGTGAGCTTGAACTTACATAGTAGATAATGATATGGAACCTTCCCTTCACCATTTATGATTCTAAATGCTCATTTTTGGACATTTTCAATCTTATAAATATGCTCTGAAGGAAGACCGAAATGCCACACTGGACAAACAAACTCCAGTATTGCCCCAATAAAAGAACAATAAAGTTGGAGAAGATCCTTAGGAGGGACAAGAAAATTTAATCGAAAGTTTTAGAAGGGAAACCGAAGGGGAAGTTTGTTTGAGGATGTTTTGAACGTGTGTATCCCACTTCATGCCATTAGTAATTGTCATCCCAAGTAGTTTAATGCATGTGACAGATTTGGGGAGAAATGTGGTTAGTGAAAGAAGGGGGTGATTTTAAAAAATTAACTGTCATAACTGACGATTTATTAGCGTTAACTTTCATCTTCGACAAAGAAGCCTCCTGTGGGACATCATCAAGTAATATCATAATTGAGCTTTTAATATTACGTCGACAAACCTCAAGTGCAGACAGATCGTCCACATATCTCCATCGCTTTGTGTGGTCAGTCATGAGGCTATTAACCATTATGGGGAATAAGATGGGGCCAATCAGGGTTCCCTGGGAGGCCCCACAAAAGATAGGAAGGGGATCAGAATAAACCATTTTTATATTTAAGCACTTTTGCCAAAAAGTAGGCAACAATTTTAACAAGAAAGGAACTTACTTGAAACTGGGAGGGGAAGAGAGGTGAACTGGAGGTTCTAGTGGCCTACTTTCGTTCTCAATTATACAAATTGAAGAGATGTGCGTGATTTTGGTTCAAGTAAGGTGTAATATGCCAGCATTTACGCAAAAAAGCTGGCACCGGAATGGGAGGAGGTAGAGGGCTACGGACCCACTTTGTGTCTAAAATCATGCACATTGAAATGCTTACGTGATTTTGCTTCAAACACCATGCAGCTTGCCTACATTCCTTCTGAAAATTTGAGAAGGGTTGCATTCAAAAACATCTACAGCATGTTTTTGCACCAAATAAGGACTGGTCCTTGTTTGGCGTAGACTTATCAGTTGTTTTTCTGATGTTTACCGTGACTGTGAAATTATCAGCATTGGCCCCTTAAAATTGTCAAAATGGTGTATCCCATGTTTTACAAAATTAAAACAAATTGATATCTATAAGATTATCACCTCTTCCAAGATTACTGACCAGTGAAAAAAATGTGTTTCTCCTCGTTTAAAATTTGATTTTCTTTCCGTGGGCTAAATTTTTAATATTACCTAAGAAAAGAGCAGAGATTCAGCTCATTGTTCTTTAGGAATACCAATAGAAGACAAGTACCGCGAGGGAAAGTTGAAAAGAACTCTGAAGAGAGAGTTAAACATTGCGTGAAATCCTCCAGGGGTTTAAAACGGAAGGACTTGAGAGAAATATAGCATTTTAGGAGGCACGCGTAGTACCCTTCCGCTCCCAAATGCTGAAAAATTACATAGCGAATTCAACCAAAATCAAAAATAGGAATAGGTTGTATAAGAAGGCAGCACTTTCGGACCAGTTGGGGAATTTTCCTTTTATGGATTTCTGAGCTTTTTCTAAATAATAATAACTAGGAAGATATATCCGTTTTTCAAAGTCTTAGGGGGGACAATTTTGTTGTATTTTCGATTTTTTTAAAAACAAAAACAAAAAGAGGGAATTTTCAATGCAAATACCACAAAATACTATTTTTCAAAATCTAGAGGACAATCAACCCCTACTCCCTGGATATTCGCTTCTAAATTTATCTTCTTTAGAGATCATGCAGCCTTTGCGAGGATCAGTGTCTTGTATTGGTTGAATGATTTTCGTTTTTTGTTGGAATAATATATCTTATCTGACACGCTCCTCTATTTCACCGTTACACATCTTCCGACAATTGGCAATCAGTACGGAAATCTAATCAAATTGCCTATCTTAGCCTAAAATTCATATCAGGAATCAATAAGAGGCAAACCAGCTAGGAAAAATTACATGCCCCTCATCAACATAGATGACCACGGTCTAACCACACAATTTTACTTTCAAGTCTCCAAATTGCCAGAGACTTTTAACTGAATTCTTGTTTTCAGTTCCTACATTGAAACTGAAGTTGCTAACCCATCGAAATTTTTTAAGTGGTATATCTCATGAAAGAATTTGAAACTTACAATATACTTTTATCGAACTTAATTGGTGCTATAAAGTTATTAAATAAAAAAAAACAAGTTTTTTAAACTGAAAGTAAGGAGCGACATTAAAACTTACAACGAACAGAAATTATTCCGTATATGAAAGGGGCTGTCCCCTCCTCAGCGCCTCGCTCTTTACGCTAAATTTTTTTATTGTTTTAAAAAAATAAAGTTGTGACAGAGTCAAACTTTTGCGTAAAGAGCGAGGCGTTGAGGAGGGGACAGCCCCTTTCATATACGGAATAATTTCTGTTCGTTTTAAGTTTTAATGTCGCTCCTTACTTTCAGTTTAAAAAAAAATTGTTTTTTTTATTTAATTTCTGATCGTTTTTTACTTAATGTAGCTTTTATTTTGGCTCACCGTCATTGAATAATTAAACAAAATTTGCATAACAATTTTACTTTTCTTTTGCTAAATGGCTGTCTCTAAATATGGTTCTGACGTAATTTACAAATTAACTTACGTAACCCTAGTCAATACCTTGCTCTTTAAGCTAAAGTTCGAATTTTGTTCCAATTCTTTAAAAATGACCCCTTAATCGCAAAGGCCGTTAATTAGAATAAATAGCTCTTATGAAAGTACTAAAAAATCTTTGGCTTAAAGAGCGAGGCATTGACTAGATGGTGAACTCAATCATATAGCTAATATTTTTTGTTCGTTTTAAATTTTGATGTTGCTCCTTACTTTCAGTTGAAAAACTTGTTTTTTTAAATTAAATTTCTGATTTTTGTTTTAAATTATGATGGGAAATCCGGCGCCCCCTTCATAGCCATGTCCCTTCCCCCATGAAAAGATCTTCCCATATAACCCCCGACCCACCCCCACCCCCCACTACCAGAAAAAAATCCCCCTGAAAACGTCTGTATACTTCCCAATAGCCAATACTATATGTTAACATTGGGTAAAGTTCATAACTTTCAGCCCTGGGGGCTTCGAGGGAATAAGTCATCCTAAAAGATATAGTTATAATATTTTCGACCATGCTGAACAAAATGGCTATCTCAAAATTTTGATAAGGTGACTTTGGGAAAAAAATGAGCGTGGGAGGGGGCCTAGTTGCCCTCCATTTTTTTGGGTCACTTAAAAAGGACACAAATTTCCGTTCCAATGAACCCTCCCACGATATTCTAGGACCACTGGGTCGATACGATCACCCCTGAAAAAAAAAAAAAATAAATAAATAAATAAATAAACACGCATCCGTGATCTTTCTTCTGGCAAAAAATGGAAAATTCCTCATTTTTGTAGATAGGAGCTTGAAACCTCTACAGTAAGGTTCTCTGATACGCTGAATATGATGGTGTGATTTTCATTAAGGTTCTATAACTTCTAGGGGGGTTTTCCCCCTTTTTTCGAAAATCAGCCAAATTTTCTCAGGCGCGTAACTTTTGATGGGTAAGATTAAACTTGATGAAACTTATATATTTGAAATCAGAATTAAAATATGATTCTTTTGATGTATCTATTGGTATCAAAATTCCGTTCTTTAGAGTTTCGGTTACCATTGAGCCGGGTCGCTCTTTACTTACAGTTCGTTACCACTAACTGATTGATCCGTCACTTTTCATAATCATACTACTATAACTAGACGCTGCAATAATAAAAGAAGTGTACGCCAGTCAGTAGAAGTACACAACCCCCACTAAGTGAAAACGACCGTGGTCTAGCAACCGATTCTTAACCAAAATTACCTCTCTGGACTTTGAATTCTGCCTTACCAATTCTTTTGTCCAATTAAAAGGTAAACTAATTTGCAGAAATTCCTAGCCCTTTAACCAAGGAGATGACCGTGGTCTAAAGACCTATATTTAATTGCATGTCACTCTCCGTAGCAGATATGAAACCATATTTTTCGTACCTTCAAATATATCGAAAGTAAAAACTAGGTACACCAACTAGCAAAAATATCAACCTCTTATTGCAAAGATGACCAAGAAATGAAATCCAACAGTTACTTACATCTCGCTTCCTTGTCTTGAAACTTGAACTAGATTTTTTTTTTTTTAGTCTGTCTCAAAATTTTTAAAATGGCGTATATAACCCCCAACCAAGAAGATGGTTGTGCTCTAACAATTTATTCTTAATTGCTCGTCCCTCTGCAAAAAACCGAATTTTTCGTACCCTACAAATGCATCAATAGCAACAAATATGTACTAATAGGCAATTAATAGCAACTAAATGGACAATCTAGCAAAAGATGCTCACCCCTCATCACAAAGATAACCCATATATTTGTGCCAGTTTTTTTTCATAATGTATTCCAAAAGAATGAAGTTGTCAACCCCTCAGAACTTTTGAAATGGTACGTCGCATGTGCAAACTTTTGTACAGATCTTCTATACTTTGGTCAACTCATCAAGGGCTATTGATCAGCATCGAAAAAAATCCACCCGTCTTGTTTCAAAAGTAGATTTTCTAGCCACAGACCAACTTTGGTCAACTCATCAAGGGCTATTGATCAGCATCGAAAAAAATTCCATCCGTCTTGGTTCAAAAATAGATTTTCTTGCCACAGGCCAACTTTGGTCAACTCATCAAGGACTATTGATCAGCATCGAAAAAAAATCGATCCCTTTTGGTTCAAAAGTAGATTTTCTTGCCACAGGTCAACTTTTTAACATCACTGCTAAGAAAAGGCAAAGTTTCAATTCGTTTGGCGGTTGGGGCAGGTAGCTATCGCACATCTTAAGCACTGTTCGATTGTGACCCATCTTCGATTTAAAACAGGTGCCAGCCTGCTAGAACAAAGCTTTCCAATTGAAAGCAGAAACATGGCTCAATGGAAAGCAAGCTTAGGTGCTTGGCATTATATAGCATTCTCCAACATAGACTATAAAACTTCACTTAAACTCTCACATTATAGATTTTGGCTCAATTATTAGCAAAACCATGTTTTTTGGCCCCAGCCAAGAATTATAAGCAGCTTCACAAAATGTAATTTCACACTCATCAATCCGGCCTGAGTTCAAAGCTTTCTATTAAAACCGCGGAGGACCCTTGCAACTTTCTAGCAAAAAGCTGAAATCAGCGGACTAGAAAAAAACAGGAAAAAAACGAAAGGGATTAATAGCCAACAACATGACAATTGTGTTTTAGCTATAAAAAAAAAACAATCTATAAATTGTTTAGAAACAAATTTAATTAAGAAAAATATTCGAATGGATACTCCGTACTGAGACGATGCAGACAAGACTGACCTGAAAACGGAGAATTCAACCCAATTAGACTCAGCACCCAGGAGATTCAATCCAGACAAAATGAACAATCGAGACGTAAAATAAAACGCAGCCAAATTCAACCAGGCAACAGTCAGATTAAGGAAAATTCAACTGTAGTAAAAGCTAACGAGCGAAAAAATGAACCCATCCGGATTTCATCCAAACAAAATCCGACCCAGCCCAGGTAACTAAACGATTCGGAATACATTAGAACTGTTCCTACCTATACCCACTCCCATTTTCAGCTTTTCCTCCATTTTTTATTTTCTCGATTATTTCATGAACTGAATTATTTTGGGGTCAGAACAACTAATCATTCTCTGGCACATTCAAGCATAGCTCGCTTTATAGTAAAATATTTTTTTTCATTGATAAGTTCTTGAGCATCATTCTCAGAATACTAAAATAGTAACTATGGGTAGGAAAACTATGTCAGAAAATTGCCTGACACGGTAATTTCTCAATTTTGAATGATCTTTGCGGCAAAATATTTACCTTTGGGCATTTTTCCTTGGCAAGTTTCCAAAATCTCGAGTCTTCAGCAATAGCTCTATGCTTTCCAATATGCTTTTTATGCTCAACAGGACTTGTAGATTCCAATAAAGAGGCATAGGCCATTAGAGATGACACGGTAAGCATTTCATGCCGAAACTTATTGTTTTCCTTGGCTTCTGGTCTGGAAGAAAGGTGAAAAAATATAGCCTAATTAAGGCAAACGCGTATTAATAGTTTTTGAAGATTGAAAAATATTAACAAGTAAAAAAGAGGTATGCGAAACTGAAGTTTTTAAAAAATACAAGATAAATTTTTGCCAGAGTTTTATTTGGTACATTGAATTTAAAAATTATCTCCATTTTTTTCCAACGCTTCAGATTTTTTGAAAAAAATAAATATTAATATTTTGGTTAAAATCTCATTTGGAAAGGTATTTTCTCGAAAACGAAAAAGTACCAAGCAAAAATATTTTTTTTATCCATTTAAATATACGTAAAATAATCACCTCTTGGTTTAAGTATACTTTTACATCAAAGTATGATGTTTTTCTGGGAAAAAAGAAGTAGAATACTTTTTTATTAATTTATTATTTTATTAATTAAACTTAATTAACATTAAGGTGATTTAAATAAAATAGATAACTGACCAATAAGAGTAATTATAATATGCATATACATGCAAGCTTGATATAACCTTTAAACTGAGCAAAAATAAAACAAAAAAAAGGGTTCCTACAAAAAGTTACTTTCTTTTTCCACTGAAACTTTTTCTGACGTCCTTCTCTTATGCTCAATCATAGGTTTATCCCACGATGATACCCAACAGTAGTCGGCGATTATGTTTTTATTCCATTAAGATTTATACATCACAGCTTTGAGGTCTAAGTGGAGCATTTAATCTCCTTCTTCCCTGATTCTACATTTTCAGGGAAAATGTTAACATGTAAGTGTAGAGATGGAACCCAACGTTTCAAATTTTGTCTTTATAATCAGGATTCTAGTAATTAATTAGAAATTTACTAATAATATCTATGAAAGTAATCCAAGTTTATTTTTCTTTGATTTTATGCTAGTGTCGAATTCTTTATGCTCCACAAACTTGCGGACACTTGCTCCATCATCAAAACCCTTTTTCAACTAGGTTTAGGGTAAGCCTGGAAATGTTTCCACCAGGTTTTTCAAACAATCGCTATCTTTCGGAATAATCTTGAAAACTGCTTCAATAAACCTAATTTAGAGGGGGTAAAAATACCTTGGAGCGGGTAACAACCCTTTTCGAATTTTGCCTGTTTTAACCTAGTCTTAGATCTTATTGCAGTTATCGTACTAACACATAAAATGACGACGTTGTATATCCGGCTTGAAGACCAAAACTATGGAAATAACAAAGCTGTTTCATTCAAAAACCATCATCAAAACCCTTTTTCAACTAGGTTTAGGGTAAGCCTGGAAATGTTTCCACCAGGTTTTTCAAACAATCGCTATCTTTCGGAATAACCTTGAAAACTGCTTCAATAAACCTAATTTAGAGGGGGTAAAAATACCTTGGAGCGGGTAACAACCCTTTTCGAATTTTGCCTGTTTTAACCTAGTCTTAGATCTTATTGCGGTTATCGTACTAACACATATAAAATGACGACGTTGTATATCCGGCTTGAAGACCAAAACTATGGAAATAACAAAGCTGTTTCATTCTATTGAGCCAACAGTTTTTCGAGGCGCTCTTCTAGACGCACCAAGGGTCAAATTGTTGCAGATTACGACTCCTTTTCGATGAATCTTTCAACAAATATAAACCCTCCATTCATTTTTGACACAAATAATCTTAAATAGTAATGATTAATCCAACAACACCGGAACAATAGACCAATTCTCCTTTTCATCCAAGTACTTTAAAAATATGTTTTATCAGGCCCCATAGAAATAAAAAGAGGTTGGTCAATAAGTGTTAAGTTAAATTGCAGCTTGAAACAATCTAAGGATTTTTCCTGGAGAAGTTTCGGACTTGCTGATTGGTAAACTATTTTTAGTGTTGTTTACTGTTTTTCTGTCAATCTGGAGGCCCCAAAATTCAGCCGCGTCCTTCGAAAGGCTCAGATCTCTAGTCAGATCACTAAGTTCAGTCCTACAGATTGAGGCTGTCACTAAAATAGACTAAGGCAAATGGCCTCAAGAGACTATGCGGTATTAAAGCTCCGATCTTCTGGGTTTTCCCATTCTGAAAATTTTAACTACCTATATGACAGTTATGCCTTTAGATATGATTACCAGCTTAATGACGAACGGGGTGAATCACCAAAGGATTAGATATTATTAGGATAAGAGATTAGCCATTGATTTTTGTTGTTTCATTCACGGACATGGTAGGAACCAGAGTACCAATTATACGAGTCGTTCATCAGCTCATTCCCTGTGGCAGGATTTCTGGATCATAAAGAAGCCTTTTTTAGGAGGGGGGAGGATTTTTATAAACAAAGACTAAGATTTTGGTACAAATTTTGCACATCAAGATTTCAGTCCCTCATTTAGTCATTTTAAAAATTAGCCAAGTAAAATATATATATATATATATATATATATATATATATATATATATATATATATATGAAATATATGCGTTTTTGACATGCTTCTTTTTTTGTATGGCTGTCTATGGCCAAGACCGGACTTTCAGTTAAAATGAATAAATGACCAAGAGTTTCTTGAAGTCTATATTCGTCTAGCAAGTTCTGAAATCAATGGAGAGGATAGATCAAGACAATGACACGTAAGTCTGCGACAATACATAATGGTGACACTATACACAATGGCAAAAAAAATGCTAAACTTTGCCCGATACCACAAAAAAAACGATGGTGCTTTCTACATCTTTCTGACTTTTTATATTTTGTCAAGCAAAATTTTGTTTCAAATATTGGACAAGTTTTTTTTGTCTTTTTTTTCGGGACCTATAGATAGGGCCTATGGTTATTTTCTTATAGATACCATGGAATTCCGCAAGCGCATTCCCAGGGGTTAACTAGAAATCATAGTCAGAATTTAGCTTTAAATTTTCGGCGTCTTTTTTATGTAAAACCGTCATTCCCCTCTGAAACATAACTCTTCTGTCTACAGAGATATTTTTTTTTAAACATTTTAATTTTTCCGCACTTTTACTTTCTCTTTTTGCGTAATTTTTCATCATGCCTTGCCCTTTTTTCAAAAGTAAATGACCAAGTTTCTTCTAGTGAATCTTTATTCACTAGCAGTATTTACAGAGGCGCATCTACTTCTTTCCTAAGTCCCTTGGTCTAAAGAAATACAAAAAAAATAAATACTTACGTATTTTCACTGAGGTTTTTCTGAGCATCTACCAGAAGAGTTTCTCTAATGTAATCCAATATTTCGTTTAAAGCAAACAAAAGAGCTTTTGCCGTTTTATCAGCTGGAAAGGCCTTTCGAAAAGCGTCTGCTGCTCTGGTTGCCACCGGAGGATGGGGATCATGCATAGCGACAAACCATACGCCTAAAAACAGTACATTCAATTTTCAACGTGTGGCAGTTAGAGAATGAATCATGAGTCGGGGGAAATCGTTAGGTGCATATATTGTACGTAAAAAAGACACGAACTTTTGAGGACGAGCAACAACTAATTTTCAAGGCTATTCCTTTGTTACGAATTATAAATACCAAACGCATAAACATTTTTTCCCAAATACAATGAAGTTACTCTTTCACTCCCCTCCCCACCAGATCGTGACCTAAACTAAGTGGGCTTTTACAGCCATATGTCCTGATTGTTGGCGGTTAGTGATTTTTGGGGTTATTTTTTTAACCTTTCCATTCTTTTCTTCGTCAAATTAACTATTCAACAAGGAAACATGAGGATTTAAACGCATACCATAGGCCCCCAAAGACATTTTCACCCCCAAAGTTACCCTTAATTCAAACAGGATAATGGTAGGAGGCAGTTATGAAAAAAGCATCAAATACATGTGAACTTTGAACTCATCCAACTGGATTTGACTTTCAGGATTGAACAAAAAAATAATAAGAATCCTAATGGTCTTCAAACTTGCAAAATTTGATATTTTGCATCAAATTTTAAAAAGAGCACGTTATGTTATTTATTTAAACAAATACTACAATCAGCCCAAAATATAGCTATTGTTTGTCCGAGCAAATTATATCTATAACTAGAGCTGAGGAATAGGCTATTCTTTATGCCTGTGATTGAACAAAGTAGGACCGAGGACACGAAGAAATGAAGAGACTTTTTGCTAGCGAAGCCTGCTTTTTGCTAGTGTCTACTTAGGTCAGTCCTTATGATATATACCAAAATATAATGAAAATATAATACTTTATAAATGAAATTTGGCTATATTTTTACATATCAGAGGGGGGAGGGGTAAAGTATACCAGGTCTGCATGCGAAATGTGTTAGCTACAATTATTCTGCATATTATGACGTACGGAGCGTTTTCTAACTTTACGCTTTACAAATACTTTACCATCACTCCCACCCTTGGCAAGTTAGAATTCCTGCTTTTGGTTGTAACTCTCGCAGCTGATTATCATCTAACTACATACTTTTTTGTTCTCGTGGTCGTATATATTCTAACCACACATTTCTTTGTACTTCATTTTCATTCGTTCTGATCCTCATTGTCGCATGTCTTGTAACCGTATATTTTTTTTCTTCACTTTTGATTTTGAGTCGTTGTGATTCTTGCTGCCCATCTTTTAACTGCGTATTTCTATATTCTTCAATTTCATTTTTGACTTGTTCTAATTGTCAGTTTCGCTAATATTTTCACTACATATCTCTTTGATCTTTATTTTCTTTTATCGTTGCTTCAGATATTTTTCAGTGCCTTTTGCCTTAGCTGCTTGGATTGGTCTTTGTCACTTTTGATAGTCTAGGACTCAAAGTTGTTCATTATCCACCGTCGTACATTTACATTTCTCAGCTCGTTTTCTTGATCTTGTCCCATTTGATAGTCCACTTTGTCCATTTTGAGCCTACGATTTTGTCCTCTTTTGTTCTTTTTTGCACTCAGTTTGTGCTGACGTTAATTCACGTTCGTGTCCCCTATATATTATGAAACTGCTGAAAATGCCTTTTGAAATTTACATCACCGAATATAGACACATGAAATTATATACTTCTAAGTTTATGTTCTGCAAATGCTTCTAAAACGGTTTTAACATCTATTTTCCTTGTGTCTTCACTTTCAATCAACATGATTCTTAAATTATTTAGTCTATCCTGATTTATTGTTGATATTAAATAGTTTTTTTTTTATTGGTTTTAGACTGGAAAATGATCTCTCTCCAGAAGCAACGCTTGCTGGAATTGTTAAGAACACTTAAAAATTTTGAAAATCAATTGTTCATTTTGATGCCGGCGCGGGGCCTTTTCAAACGCGGGGCTCGGTTGAACCCAATCGTTCCAATCGCCCTTTTTCCGGCCCTGCTCCCGAATGTAGATGAAGATCATTTCCGATTGTTGAAGAATCTTTGAAGTCTTGGCAGTACGTAACTGCCTGCAAACTTTCAAGTGACTTTAGACCGGACTATAGGTGGGACTTAAAATGTCGTACATGCAACTGAAAATCCCACCATTATCTCCTTAGTCAAAATTATTTGTCCCATGGGCTCCAAGTAGATTTGACCACTGGGAGAAGGTGAGTACGCTTTTAAAGATCACCGTTGACCTGTGATACTTGTCTCATAAATTTCACGCCGGTCGGAGAAAAAGTAAGTCATTATCTTTTCGCTGAAAAATTGGCATTTATGGTGGGGTATTAGAGACGGAGACGGTTGAAGGCCCAAAGAGCCTCAAGTCATTGATATCGGGATTTATTGTATGATTCCGCTTGAAACAATGTGCAAAATGCTTACTACATACTGTCTAAAAACTTGACAGGAAAATAGGGAGGATGCTATTGACTAAAATTTGTTGTAATTTTTTATTTAAGTAAGGAGCAAAATTACAGTGGCGGTTCTGGCCCCTCTTGCACCCGGGACTAAATCTATATTATGTCTTCCACAACATTTTCAGGCCAAAGTTTAACAAGATTTTCATTTATTAACAAAATTTATCAACAAAATCATTCAACAAAATTTTCATTTATTAACAAAATTATTTTTAATTTATTAATTAATTAATAATTTTCTAAAATAACTTTTTAATTTATTACTTCGTTTTTTAGTTCCATTTTGTTTCATTAACTAATTAATAATTTTCATTTACTAGCTGCACCCTCTATTTCTTTAAATAGAAAAAACGGTTTAAAAAATTACAAAATTATTATAACCGTTAGATTATTTATTTGAAATTTTACACCCCTAAAATTTCGACACCCGGGACAAGAGCCCCCTCTGTCCCTCCCCTAAAATCACCCCTGCAATATGACTATCATAAAACTAAAAGTTATCACAGAGAGGGTTAGAGCTGTTGAACGGGTTACTGGCCTACTTCAGTGCTCCAATTACTCAAATAGTCGGCTGGTCATTTTTGCGAAATATTTTAGTAATTACAATTCAAAATGTGTGAAACACCTGATTTTCTGCTAAAAAATTGACAGGGTACAGAACACAGGGAGGACCCAGCTCATTCTTGTACTAAGTCAGGAACTCATTCATTTTTTAGCAGTCATTATCCTTCTTTTCCCATTTATGCCACAACAATGAAGTTGCCAATCCCTCCAGATTTACAAAAAGGCTGACCTCGTGAGCAATTTTTATTTACAAACATTAAATCACATACTTTTATTAGCTCATCAAGGGTAATTTATCAGAGTATAAAAAAAAATGTGTATCTCTTAGTTCGACTATAAATTTTCCTGCCATGGGCCAACTTTTTAATGTGCATCATAACCTCCATGAATCTCAAACGCAGAAAATAAATTAACAACTCAACTGAAATCACAGACAGAAAGCAGCTTGTAACAATAGATGGCAGCAGGTTCAGACCCGAGGGAAATGCTCCTTTTTTAACCTCGAATTATTTCTATTCATTATTCTACAAAAGTATTTCGGCAAATGAGACAGGGGGTCAAAGCATACGTTAAGTACTTTCAAATTTTCGTGAAGCCTCAGTTAAAAACTGATACCTGCTTGAATAGAGCTTTTCACTTGAAAGCAGAAACATGGCTCGAAGAAACGAAATCTGGTTGAACCACCAAGGGACAAAAAGGGAGCAAAATCCACCCTTATTGGCCCCTGGAAAGAATTACACAGCTATTAAAAATTGTATGTTATACTCATTAGTCTGGCCTGTTGTTCATTCACACGTTTCTTGAGAACTGCAATTGTTAAACAATTACCACTTTTTTGCAACAATCTGAAATTGGTGGCATAGAAAAAAAAATCCTGCACAATTATTTCTCCAGCGCATTTACTGCTTAAATATCATTTACACTTTCTGGAAAAGCAGGCATGTTTTAATCAGGACAATTTTTTTATGTAGAACTTTAAAATCAAAAATATTAGCAGTTTTCAGGAGAATACTAATTTGACTGAAGAAGCCAAACGTAAAACAGACGGAAATTACAATAATAATACATACATATGGTTGTGTCCGCTTACAATCAAGAAATGAAATAAAACGAAGTAAAAATGAAACTAACAAGAAGAAAACATGTTTGACACCAAAAATTCAATGCAGGTATTTCATTCGCATTTTTCGACGCCCGGTGAGGGACAACATTTCCCACAATGGTGATAATTACCCAACAGTGGGGGAAACGACAGCATTCAAAAGTTTTGGCATAATAAACGGCGTGAACAACCACTTGTATTTTACAGCTTTTCTACATGCTGAGCAGATAGTTTTAACGACTGATTCAGGCAGCAAGTCTCTAGTTGACCTAGGCGATTGACCGTAAAAATTGGTCGAATTGACAAACTGGCCAAAAATGATAAATTCCGATTCCTCTATGTTGACTCGCAGTCCAATTCTTCTTTATAGGATCACTTATGAGATGGGAGAAATTTTTTTAAAAAAAAAGCCCACAGTTAAAACGCTCATACATTGCCACGAATGAGCGAGGGTTTTTTACAGTAATCTATTTAGTATTATCATTGTAAAAAATAATCTTTCGATCAATTTGTTTTTAATTGTAGAATATTGATAGCAAAAATAACTTTCAGAAACATCTATCTGCAATATTTGAGGCGATTAATTTAGTGCTCATTAAAGCATAATAGACGCTTTGAAAGAGGTTGAGCAATAACCCTACATCATGGGCGTACGGAAGGGGGGGGGGGAAGCTGGAAATAAACAGCTGGAGTGACAGAATAAAAATCAAACAAGAAGCAATTATCCATAATGTTTTGGAAAGATTTAACTCTAATCCAAGAAGATTAATGCTGCAGCTTATTAGGTATGATAGAATTTGCTGGCAATGTAAGGTTTTGTGAACTGCCAATATAACTTCAGCTCCTCCACCCTTCATCACAGAATCGACTGCCCCCCCCCCTAATAAGAAGTTACATACGCCCTTGCCCTACACCTTTTCACATCAACTTATATCAACCTTTCATGAAGCCAAACCTACGATGAGACCGTCTCAGAACTTGTTGTTGATACGCATATTTCCTTTTCTTCTTAATTGTAACTTTCTTCTTTAAGCGATTGTAATTTAAGGTTGCATTTCACACCTTTTTTTATTCCTTTTGAAGCTTTGTTTCTTATAACAATCATTCTCAGTTTCATTCTAGTTCAAGTATAGGTTTTTAAAGTTTGGTAAAAAAGATTGACAGTTTTAAGAAACACAGAAAAATACTAAGAAACTCGACTCGGGAAGGTTGCGAGGGGTAAAAAGAAGCGATTGCAGCTGACTCTAAACTAAACCCAAAGCCCTTTTGGCGTCATATTTCAGCAGTTAAGCCATTCAGATGAGATATTTGAATAATCCAAAAAAAAAAGGTTCATGTCGTTTACTGTAAATAGGACGTCAAAAAAGGCTTAAAAGGTTTGATGCGAACACAGCAACTGGACCAGACAGCCTACGCCCGAGACTGTTAGAAGAAATAGCTGAACACATTGCCGAACCGATTGCAATGATGTTTGAGTTGTCCGTCACTTCCTAATGATTGGAAGCATGCTAATATTAAGCCAATACACAAGAAAGGGAGAATGAGCCTTGCTAGAAATTATCAGCCTATAAGTTTCACATCGGTTGCATGTAAAGTACTTGAGGGCATCATAAATAAAGCACTGGTCCCCTACCTCGAATTAAATCAGCTGTTTAGCAAAAGCATGCTTAGCATGGTGTTCGAAAAGGACGTTCGATTGATACCAGCATAATTGAGTCATATGATTGTGTGACAAGACTCTTAGATATTGGTCTACCAGTAGATGTAATATTGCTCAACTAAGCCAACGCCTTTGACTAAGTTCAACACCAACTACTAATTTTGACATTAAAGGCATATGAAGTGCACGAAGATACTGCAGATTGGATAGAAGGCTTTTTAACTGGCAGGGCACAGAAAGTAATGGTGTACAACTGCAATGGTAAGGCAATCATGTCGTTTCTGGATTTCAATTAGTCAGGAGTGGAGTAACTCAGGGGGTCATCCTGGGTCCAACATTATTAAGCATTGTGCAACCCACTGGAGAAATCCTTTGACGCTATATAGAGATGATTGCAAGCTCCTAGGACTGGTCCAAGACGATACAAACCAATCAAGTATGCAGAAAATTTGAACCAGCTACCCAAATGGTCAGCCGATTGGTGTCTAGAGTTCAATGCCTCAAAATGCTAAGTCCTACACCTGGGACGTAACAATCCAAAACTTCCATATCTTTAAGGAGACACCAAGCTTGGGATTGTTGACGAGGAAAAGGACCTGGTGTCGTTGTTGACTAAGAGTTGAAGTTGAGTTGTCACAAACAAGCTCATGTTGCAAAAGCCCTTGGCATCATAAAGCAAACACTCACCATCAGGGAGCCATGTGTGATAATGAAGCTTTATAAAGCCATAATTTGCCCTCCCCTGGAAGTTGGCATGCCCTTAACCTCTCCCAGCTATAAGATGGATATAAAGGTACTGAAAAAGCAACAAAGCTTATACCGACAATGCAAGACAAAACCTACGAAGAACGTCTCACCTCATTTGATTTCCCTACTTTAGTATACCGTAAAAAAAGGAGAAGTAATAACAACTCCTAAGCTGCTGGAAAGTGGGCTTTTTTAAGTCATGTCTTCTCTCTGTCCCTCTCAACTACCACAAAAATAAACAAGGAAGCTGCACGTCCCCCTTAGTACCAGGCGCAAGCGCCAACACTTACTCACAGTACATTCTGTCCCATTCTGTAACAGCCTGTCTGAAGCCACCGTTCAGTCTCAAACCCTAGAAGCCTTCAAGAAAGGAGTTGATCAAGACTGGGTCAATGCTGAATGGAGGCTAAACTAGAACGTCAAATCACGGCCATGAAACACAACTAGCGAGATTTTTCTACAGGAGGTCCAAAACCTCCTCATCTCACTGTTGAACTAATCTACTTTCTGTTGAACTAAAAAAAAACTAAATCGATTATTTTTTTTTGAATTGACTGCGTCTTGTGCAAATAGATTTAATATTTGTAAACGGACTAGAGTAATAAACGCAACAGCAACATGGAGGTAAATTAACATTATATTGTTTATCATTAGTTTCTATTTCTAGTTAGACTAGAGTAGAAGTAGTCTTATATCCTACGTCATCTCCCTCAGCTCAGCTACTTTCATTATCATCTCCTTACCTCCAAATGAACCAATTTTATCTGTATTGTCTTTACCTACCCCATCATCGTCATCCTTTGCACACACAGACTTAACCCGTAGGGGGATGTGTCAGAAAATATTTTCTAGTGGGAGCTGGATCGAAATACAAAAAAAAAAATATATTTATGCGCTATTGCTCTTCATTATTTAAGGAGAGGAGGCCCATCAAATAGTGCTTCTCCCCCCGAAGTACAGTTATGGTTGACTCCTGACTACTTAACTTCAGTCACCAATATGATTGGCAAACCCTCCATCAACCATCCCAACATCGATTTCTTGTGCAATTTCAAATATACGTTACACCACATATATGCACAGCAAAAGCAATTAGAAGTACAATTAATATTTTTATTCAGTTTTAACGTGTTGTGAATTCTGAAAATTAACCTTATGATAGTTGCAACGTTTTTTTTTTTGTTTTTTTTTTAGGAGAATAAGCAAATTTAAGAGCAAAAAGAGGAATGGGAAAAATATCTTATAGCTGAATAGGAAAAGGAAAATTCCAAAAATATTCCTAGTCCTGCAAACCCAACAATTTTTACGTTTATGTTGGGTACGTTTTCCATGCCTATACTCATTCAACCATTTGTAAAATTTTCCAATAGTAATTAAAATAACTACCAGCAATAGCTTTTAGTATCTTTAGTAAATCTTTTCCAACAACTTCAACTAAAGCCTCCTGTGCAATCTGGACACATTCTCGAACTTGTTTGTCACTGTCTCTGGCCAATTTTAAAAAATATCTTGGCCAAAAGGGTAGTGCAAATTTGATCTTGTCTCCAAGCAATTCATCAGAACACAAATCATGAAATTTCTGAAGTGCCTGTAAATAAGAACTGATAAGAACATATTATTATGATGGCACTAATGAAAAGAGCAGGTGATCTGTTCCCTTTAAAATGAAACCTTATGGTATATACTAAACGTATTGTCTAAGTTCAACTTTTGCACCAATCTAGTGAATGCCTTTTTTACTCAAATTCTCAGAGAATCTTTAAATTATATTTATTATTCTCTAAATGGTAGTAATGTCATGGCACTAGTAATTGTAGCAGCAGTATTATGAACGTGTTGCCTTTTGGTCAGTGGAACATCCCTCTCGTCATGTCATGGAAGTTTCAACTTATTACAATTAGCCATTACTATAAAATTGCTTATATCTCCTTTTAATATCTTGTACATTCAGATAATTCTTGAATTTTTAATCTTAATGGCCTTAGCCTTACAAGCAGTTGTTATATAAGTAGCAGTATTAGTAAATGTAGCAGTGGTGTTGGTAGTAATATTAGTAGTAGCATGCACATATTGCCTTCCTGTCAATTGATCTTCCCCTTTAAGCATTCTCTGAAAGTTCCAAAATAATACCCAAATCCATTCTTGGGATACACTCTTTTGACAATGTGTATGCACATAGTGTCTTTTGATTTAGTTCAAATTTTCCCTCAATATTTTAAATGTAATAGTATGGTAGTAGTAGTAGTAGTGGCAGAAGTAAAGGGGTGATAGTTGTAGTAGTAGTAGCGGAATGCAAATATACCCTTTTGATCAATTGGTTATCTCCCTATTCATTTCCTGAAAGTTCCAAATTAATATACTCAGTCATTCCTGAGCTGAGCCCTTTTGGCAACCCATATGCACATAACGTGTTTTCATTTACTTCAACACTCCCTTCAACATTCTCTCAAAGGCTCACCTTAATGCTGTCGCAGTGGCATGCAATGTGTAGTCGTAGTGGTAGCAGTTGTAGTGATGGTAGTTGTAGTAGTAGCAGTAGCATACACATATTACCTTTTTGGTGAACTGGTCATCTCCCTTATCATTTCCTGAAAGTTCCAAATAATTTACTCAGTCATTCTTAAGTTAAGCCCTTTTGACAACCTAAATATATATATAATGTATTTTAATTTAGTTCAATACTCTCTTCAACATTTTCTGAAAGGATCACCTGAATGCCCTTTGTCTTTTTGGAAAGTAATAATAATCTTTATAGGAAGTCAATAACATATACTATATGTAACCAGTGACCGAATTGCCTACCTTACAGCCCTTGTCCTGAGGGCTGTGGAGGGTTGACATCCCCATAGGCATAATTTCTGAACCTTTCAACAAAGGTTAAGAAATTAACAAAGGCTGAAGAAGATAGATATCTCAAAATTTTGATTGACTATTTTTTTGGGGAAATGATGGGCATATGGGAGGGGGGCTTGATGCCCTCAAATTCCTTTTGACTCTTAAAAGGGAACTGTAACTACCAATTTCCAATCAAATGTCCCATCCAAAGTTTTTATGACCACTCATTCCATCAAAACCTTATATGCTCTTAGGGCATAATTTACAACATTTGCCCCAGGGATCTGGTGGGTTGTGTTTATTCTGGAGGTACTGTTATATGTCCTCTTGACTATTTTAACCCAACCTCTCACACTGCTAATGCAGATGATATTCACTCAATGCGGTGTACCCTCAAAATTCTGTATCGGTGACCTTACTCTGATCCTTAAGAAGGATCAGAGTAAGTGTACCTCGTTTCGGCCCATTACCGTCGTACCCTCTATTTGTAAGCTTCTCTTTAGGGACGAACTCGAAGCAACGTGCTATACACTCCCAAACCAATTTGGCTTCAAATAAGGAACTGGCCGTGCTGATGCTTTAATTTTATTGGCAGATAATCTTATTTATGTCAGTTCTACGGGATAAAACCTAGTTCTTGCTGGCCACGACGTAAGACGTACATTTGACTCGATTCATTCACTGTGCAATGCTTATTAAAGCTGGTAGGCGTGGACTGAACCCGGATATAATTCGTACACTTAGGGATATGTATACATGGCTATCCATTCTACTGAAACTTCTGCTGGATAAAAAATTGCCTCCGATTCCTAGGGAAAGGCTCATACCAGTCTTTAAAGGGCGCTCAACAAGGCGCAGTTTCTTTCCTCAATTTCTTCAATAATTACGTCCTTGAGGCTCAAGACCAATGCCCCTGCTCTTTAATTTTGGCATCTACTAATCTGTCGTTTGTGTGCTACGTGGATGGTATTCTGAATCTCAGTCGCACGCTACAACGAATCAGTGAAATTGTTGCTATCCTTCAAGATGCATACCTCAAGGTTGGGCTTTAGTTCAATTTGGCGAAGTCCGAAATAGTTCTTTTCAACTGGAAGAGTCCTACACCCCCTCTATAGCACTTGGGAGCTCAACGGTTCAGCCTGCTGATCATATAGTATACTTAGGCCTCCCCATCGGGTCCTCTTTACGTCACACTAGATCTCTTCTCATCGAGCATCTTAACCATCGAATTTCAGCACCTTACGCCTCTATTGTCACTTGCAAGTTCCACTTCAATCGTGATCTCTTAGCTAGCCTGTTCAATGCAGTAGCCCTCCCCCATATATTTTACATCGCCCCATTTTGGAAAATATTTACTTCGTCTACCACCTTGGCACAGAAATTCACCTATAGTTAAAAAATACAAAATTGCAGACCCAGAAATAGCTATCTCTCGAGTTATTGGAAAACACAATAAAAAAGTAGCTGTTCATGAGCTAGGCCCACTTCTAGCGCAATAGCTTCGTCTGATGTTGATTTTATATATATATATATATATATACATATATATATATATATTATATATATATATATATATATATATATATATATATATATATATATATATATATATATATATATATATATATATAGATATTTATGTATGAATATGTTGATGTTGTATGTGTGAATTTGCTTTTGCTTTGTCTGATTTTGCTCTTATTTTGTCCTTGGATTAGCTTCGTTTTGATTTTGTTGTTATTCTTACTTTATCCTGGATTTTTTAATAATTGACGTTATTATTTGATTTTTATTGGTTTCGTCAATATTTGACTCATATTATTGTTTTCTTTCTTTTTTTTTCTCATTTTGCTCTGTCCTTTTCAAGTTTTTGTAGACGGGTTTTCAGTTATTAAATAAATAAATAAATATTTTGAACAAGATGACGATCTCGATGCGTTTGATCAGATCTCGACAATTTTGATCAGATGCGTTTGGAGAAAACAGGTTGTCACGGGGGGGGGACTAATTGCCCTCCATCACTTTTGACTTAAAAGGGAACTAGAACTTTCAATTTCCAATCAAAAGAGCCTCCTATAAAGTTTATACAACCACCCTTCCATAAAAACCTTGTATGCCCCCGGGGTATAACTTACAACACTTGCCCCCAAGTTCCGAGGGGTTGTTTCAACCCGAAAGGCTTTGTTATATGATCTTGAGACTATTTTGAATGAAGTGGCTATCTATAACTTTTAATCAAATGCATTTGGGGTAAAGATGACGTGAGGGGGGCCAGTTGCCATCCAATCACTTTGACTCTTAAAAACACCAATAGAACTTCCAATTTACAATCCAATGAGCCCCCCCCCCTCCGAAGTTTATACGACCACCCTTTCTCTAAAAACCTAATATGCCCCCAATGCACGACTTACAACCATTGCTCTGAGGGCTGTCATACTCAATTTCAAGACCTTTTAACTACACTGAACAAAATGGCTATCTTAAAATTTTGATTAGATATTTTTGGGGAAATAACGGGGTGAAGGGAGGGGGCTGGTTGCCCTCCAATCACTTCTGACTATTAAAGAGGGCACTAGCCATTTCAATTTCCGATTGAATGAGCCCTTTTGAAAGTTTATATCCCAACTCCTTCTATACAAAGTGTCCTGGTTTAAAACAAAAACTAAAAAAATAACATATTGTGCCCACATTGTTCTTTACTTAGGCAGCGCTATTGTGCTACCAATGATAAATTAGAAATTTTAATTATCTTAAATTTCCAGAGATATATTGTGCTTTTGAAAAGTGTCTATTCACTAGAATGTCTTTGCATATGGGCTTTGGATGATATGATCTTATCTCCTTATCCTCTGTGTGTGCAGGCAAATAGTACACTGAACTGTCAAAAAGGAAAGTAAGGTTCATTTCTGACAAGAAAAAACTAAATAAAAAATGAAGCACTACACAACAAAATGATAAATATTCATCAGAACCTAAATAAGAATATTAACTATGTTGCCTTTCTTTTCCTCTATTTTTACTTCTGCTTTTAAGTGTCCCAAAAATAAGAGTTTCAGATGAATTTCAATGTCATTAGGGCTTTAGCCAAAATCCAGATCTATCCAGACTGGATAAAACCACACTATAAGTATTGCAACTCCTATTAAAACAGTGTCAAAATCCCCCTAAAGCTCCTCTCATTCATTTCCTATACACTTTGGTGTGTTGGTAAAATACTAACCTTTTGTTTTGTTGTGGAATCCTTTTTAGACAGCTGATTAAATACTGCCCGGATTTCAGGATCAACTGAGAGCTCATCAAATGTTTCATTTTTGGATGTTGCAGCTGTTGTTGCAGCTGCCAATGATGACGAAAATGAAAATGCTCCAATATTCAATATTCCAGAATCAACAAGCAATTGAGTGCTTTTCTGGCTGCTTGATGGCTGAAGCAAAAGAGAAATGAGGATGGTTTATATAGTTTTAAAGCCAAATTATCAAAAAACAAAATAAATCAGATCTAACAATACATATTGACCTATTTGTAGCACTGTATAACAGCAAAGAACTGGGTTGCACTCAAGTCTGTATCCAGGGGGGGGGGGTCAGGGGGTTTGAACTTGTAAAAAACATAACAAAAATCAATACAAACAAATTTGTTATGTAATTTTTAAAGTTCTTGTTTGTAACCCCCCCACCCTCTAAAAAATTTCTTTTTAATCCCCCCCCCCAAAAAAAGAATCCTGGATATGGCTCTGGTTGCACTATATAATTATTTTTTTTAATATCTACCCTCCATTAGACAAGAGATATGTCCAGCTTTTTGTTCTAGAGGATGGAGAAGCTTCTTACTGAACAGAGAGAGAGGATTACCCTTTACATATTTTTGCCACTGTAAGAGTAATGGCTTGTATGAAATGAAATCACACAAAAAAAAACAATTGTAAAGATATTTGTTTTTTAATTCAATTTTTCTCAGTCCACTAATGGGAAACCTATTCATTACTCCTTGACATTAATACAGATGCTATGGTACACATTAAGGCAAGTTAAATTAATATGTTCCATTTTGTGTTCTCAGCCTTGACAGATACCATACTTACTGGAAGTAGTGTAACAGTGAAGAGAGGTGAATAGGCATAAAGGAATAAATATTTGTCCTTGCATGTTTGTCAATTTCCTCTGCATAAAAGGAAAAACACCTGGCTCTCTTTTAACTCATAGCCATCTATTTCTCCACATTTGGATTTCTGCATAAACATATTTTGCACTAGTAGACAGAACAGTAAATCCAAGAGGTTTACCATATACATCATGAGCAATATAAGATTTTTTTTTGATTGCATATACTATTGCAGAACATCATATACTATGATTGCATATACTATTGCACTAACAATAACTGGGGGTGACCACAGGGTTACTCAGAAAGAGTCAATATTTCTGGAAAATATTGGGAAAACAAACAGCACCAGTCAAGGAACTTGCACTACTTGAATCACTTACTATTGGATCAAGCATAGGTATAAATGCAGGATACTAATAATGTTCTTCAGGTTAAAATAAGGATGGTTATTCAATAGACCTATTCTTATGTATGCCATGGACTTCAAGACACAAGTGGATTATTTCTGACAGTCTAAATAGTTTGAGCTCAAATGCAAATTCTTTATCAAACTTTTCATGGCACTTCCATAAACAACCTAAAATATGAATTATTGGTAGAGTCTAGGATCAAAGTCTTTCTTCAGAATCACTTACAGAAAGGCAAGGTCAGAGCAAAATCACTCTGTAGATACCAGATGAAAATAACATATTCAGTAATATATGCTACAGTCATGCAATTATGTGCCTTCATAGCTGTTACAAATTCATTCTAGCAACTGATGAGTTCACAGACTTCATGTTTTTCTGAAAATTGAAATCAAAGAGTATGGGTAACTTACAAGGGAGGAAACTGCTACTAGTGTCAACAGAAAAAAAAACATCAATGCCATCTAGCATTTGGCAACACATAGTAGTTTTTCAGCATAATAATAAGAATAATTAATTTAAGTAGTATGATTGGTAAATTTAGATTAATTGTAAGTATGTGATCTCAGTTCCTGACAGAAAATGATTAGAGCTTGAAAAAAAATAACTGGTGTCATCACATGCTAGATGCCATTGATAGCTGGTTTCTGTTGACACTAATGTCATTTTCTACTCTTGTAAGTTGCCCATAATCTTTGATTAAAACTACAGGCAACAAAATATGTCGCTCCTTCACCTCTTCTCCCAATTTCTCTTGAATAGACATTTTAGGAACTTGATCAAAACATAGTCAATCTTTGCTTTTGCTTCATAATGCCTATGATAGTTTGGCACATGATAGTTGAACTTCTTGAGATGCAAAACATGATTAAAGCAGGGACATGGTTACACTTTTCTTGCTTTTACCTGAATCTCAAATATGGAACTCAGTATTTGATTCCATTATCAAGCATCAGCCCCTGTTCCAATGTAATCAAGTATATTTAGACTCAGTTCTTCTTAAAAACCTAAATATAGCTGGACAATCCCTTTTCCAACAGCACTGCTTTTTCTGGAGCAAAAAATATATTCAATAAAATCCTTGCATCTAGAATTATCAAAATATAGCAGATAGTTAAACTAACCAATGAATACAACACATCTGTAGTTTTTTTTTAAATAACATTCAATGACCTTCTTGAATTTCCCTCTCTAAATTGACAACTATAATTTCTTTGCACCACATTCAATCAACTTGTTCTAAATTGTAGCATTCCTTTCTGCTGTTTTTAGTTGCTCCTTTAAGGTCAATGCTTTCAACAAAATAACATAGTAACTCTTAGATATTCCTTTCATTTGAAAATGCCATAGTATTAGTTTTTAACCAGAAAAATCATAATGGCCACTCAGTATAATATTATGTCTACCCAAAAATAAAATAGATTACACAATGGGTTTGAGACTATGTCAGTTTTCCTTAAGGTACATGTTTCATCTGCTGATCATTCTCTGCTAGTTCTTAATGCTACATTTGTCAATGTTGAAACTCATGTACCATGTTGTTGCTCAGTTTCGAATACAGTCAAGATCCACTGGTAGTGACTCATGGTTGACTGGACCAAACAACTTTGAGTCATCAGCATAGAGAGTGAGATAATTTGTAGCCAGCTGAAAATATCATTTATATAGATATTGAACAGGGTGGGTCCATAGACACTAGCCTGCAGGACACCACTGGTGACTCCACATCTCTCAAAGATCCTTATTCATTAGTAAAAAGCCTTACTCTCTGTGTTTTATCAGTAAGAGAAGCTGAGATCCAGCCCACAAGGTCTGCATTAATTCCACACAAGATGAGTTTTATTTTTGGGTGCAGATATAGAACTTTGTCAAATGATTTAGTAATAATATAATGCAAAACAAATAGGCCACAGGGCCTCTACAAAAATCTTTTAAACTGAAAAAAATTGTAGGCACTTTCACCATAGTATTTGTCCAGTTCCTGCTTGAACAAGTTTAATGAGTTAGTATTGATGACTTCAGAGGGGAGCTTGTTCCAGTGTTGTGTTACTCGGTTCTTGAATGCCCAACAGCCAATGTCCTTTTGGAACCTCTTTTCTTGAAGCTTGAGGTTGTGACCACAAAGGTTCATGTGGCTGAAGCTGAGAACATCAGTAGCCTGGATGTTTTCGTAGGCGTTGTGTACTTCAACAAGTTCTCCTTGGTGCAGTTGATAAGCTAGTGAAGGAAGTTTGAGCTTGTGGAGCCTATCTTTGTAAGGTAAGTTTCTCAGAGTTGGACAGAACTTTGTTATTTGTCTTTGAACTTTTTTGAGAGCTTTGATGTCTTTGTTGTAAAAGGAATGTGTAGTGCAATGACCATATTCAAGGATTGGCTGTACTAAAGCTTTGTAGAGAAGGCAAAGGGTCTTATCATTTCCAAAAGTGGAGTTGTGCCTTAAAACTTGTTGCACCTGAAGTCAAGCAACAAGACATCCACATATAGGCCCTAATTAATCAGGTCTGTTATTACATCATAAGTTTACAGCAAATTTGTTTCTACCGACTTTCCTGGTTGAAATCCATGTGGATTAGGCAATAGTATTCCATTAAGCTAAAGATTCTTCATGGCGGAGTCATTTACCACTCTTTCCCGGATTTTAGCCAAAACAGAAGTGATACTTATGGGATGGTAGTTTTCTGCACTGGCTTTATTTCCCTTTTTGAACAAAAAAGCAACAAGTGTTATTTTAAATCTGTTGGTACTTCCTTGGCACAGAGGGTAACTTTGAATAATTTGGAGATTGGATTGGCAATGGTTTCAGCAACTTCTTTTAGAAGACATAGATGTAACTTATCTGCACCTACTGATTTTTGACACCTAGCAATTTAAGTTGTTTGAGGATGTTAAAACTATGAACTTAATAGGCTCCATTAGACAGTGGATTTGTGTGGGTTCAATAATGGGTAGGTCTGTATCTTATGTACTACTAAAAACAGACAAAACTGGTGGTTACATTCACCTGCAATTTCTTTGACATCTGTTAGTTCAGCTCTTGAATCAGCAGTTAGTTTAGATATCAATTGCTAACCAGGACTTTTATAGGAAATGTATTGACACATTTCTTTGGGTTATGATTGCTTTCTCAAGCAATCAGCAATCTCAAGCAATGGTTCTGGTAAAGTTTCCTGGTTAGATTTCTCAATTTATCTCTTGTTCTTTTGAACTTCCTGTTCTGTTTTTTTTTTAGATCTCTTTTTTTTATTCAGCTGCTTCTTAACTTCCTTGTTCATGCACAGAAGAGTCTTTGGCTTTCTCCTGTAAGATACAGTAGTGTTGTTGTCTGGGATTTTGAGTACAGTTAACTTAAAGTTTTTCTGTTGCTCTTCTGGTGATCCCTGAAAAATTTCACTTTAATTCATTATTTTCAGTTCCCTCCTGATAGATTTGTAATCTGTGAAAAACCTTTTGGACAAATCTATTAATTACAGTCTGTAGACGGAGCTGTATTTCAATAGCTATGAGGTCACCCATGCCAATAGGGGGTAATTACTCAGTGTTTTCAAGAGGGTCCTGACTATTGAGGAAAACAAGATCTAATAGGGTTGAGTTTTGGGAAATTCTATATCTAATTGGTTTAGGGCAATGGTAATTGGGGTAATTTAGTAGGAAACTTTCAATTCTTAAAACAATTTTAAAAATCCTTGAATATTTACTTTACCCACAACCCCCATAACATGTAAACATATAGCCTAGATTATACATTTCCCATATGTTTTGCTGTACGTCATTCAAGTTTTAACTCTATACCTGTAAATTGAACCACGATTGACAAAATCAAGGAGGTTAGGGGTGAAGTATAGTGGAGCTGCAGTTAGAGTATATTAACTACAATTATTCTCCATATGATGAAATAAGAATTGTTGTTTCTAACCCTATAATGTAGTTAAAAATAAGACAAAAAGGTTTCATCTCTGAGGATCCACAATAGGCTTAAAATTGGATTTGTGAGTCAAGTGAATATTATATTTGGTAAGAGCATACAAAAGGAATTGAGTAGCATATTTGCTTTATTTCTAGATTATACATCTCCCTTACATTTTACTGTACATCATTCATGTTTGAGCTTTATACCTGTAAATTAAACCAACATTGACAAAATCAACAAATGGAAAAGCACATGGGAAATATACAATTTGGATTATATATTTGCACATTAGGGGAAGTTGGGGTAGAAGTAAAGTGAAGTGTTTTAAGGAATGATATAAGTAGGGTAAGTATTTTAGGATTTTTTAAAACTTATTTTCAAAATTTTATAGTGTTTCATTCTCAATAGCCCCAGTGGTAAATATGGAGCAGTTTAAATTACTGACATAGAAATAAAGCACTATAACCCCCCCCCCCCCAAACCCTCATGTGCAAATATACAACCCAAATTATATATTTTCTATGCATTTTCTGGTTCTTGATTTTGTCACAGTTGATTCAATTTACAGGTAATTAGTTCAAACCATAGTGGCACTAACAGATGTATTTATATCAAACTAACAGTGGTATCTAAAACAAGAGAAAAAGGCATCATCTTTTAAGGTCTGTAAAGGGCTTAAAATTGGATTTGCAAGTATTACATTCAGAAAAAGTTTAGAAAAGGCATTGAGTGGTATGTTCATCTTAGTCCTAGGTCAATAATTTAAACTGCTCTATATTTACCAACCCAATTGTGCATTAATACTAGATATATGATTCATTGATAGGCTACTTGCTGCAGGCCATATTATAAAGTGAGAAAGTACATCATTTTTATATATATATATTTTTTTTAACATAAACTAGGGCTACATGAAACCATTAGATGGGGGGGGGGGCTAAAGGTGAACTGTCAAAAACGCAAACAAAACCACAAAACTGAACATAAAATTAGCAGTCTAAAAATGGTACTCTTTTTTTCTAGCATGTTTCCTGCTGGAGAGTCAATACTCAGGACCTTTAGTTTTTTAACTTGACAGCAACTTAGCTAACTTTCTTGGAAAGGTTAAATACAGTTTAGGCCTAACTTCTAGGGTTGGATAAGCAGTAGTCAGCTAGCTAATCCACTCTTTATCAGCTAAATCATTGTAAAATCTCTATCATTCTACCTAGAAAAGGGATTGTGTCACCATTGGATATGTCAAAATCTTCTGAACAAGTATGTGATTTGGTTGAATATTTTAACTATATACAATACTCACAATACCAAATATATTGATAGATAACAGTTGAGCCTAATCTTGGCCAATATTTTTAAAGCTTAGACCTAGTCTTAGAAAATATTGTCCAATCTTTAACACAGGATCTATAAGTTAGAACAACATAGGCCTATTTTAATCATGGATATAGTCAACCTAAGATAGGTTTAATCTGAGACAAGTGCTGTGAAACAGAGAAAATGTGTTTAAATAGGCTTGGCCAAAGGAGTTGCTTTTTCTAAATTTAAATGTTTTAAAAACTAGATGTTTTCCAAGATTGTAGATAGTCAATCCCAACTGGTCTAGGCTAGTTCTAACCATCTAACCTTTACACATTATTTCCAAGGTTATGGTACAATAAAACCAGGTTTGTTGTGATGTCACAACTTAGCTTATCAGAAACCCTTACCCTTGAGGGTAGCAGGCACATGCCAAACACCTCTGTGTTGATAAGACCATTTAAACTGAATTAATTAGGGAAAGGATTTGACAAGAGAGACCAGTAAAAATAACCTAATTGTTTTTAGAGGACAAATTATGTCATGGAAGAAGTTTTTGAAATCCCCCTTCCCTCCAAACTCAAAATTTTCCAAAATTCTACTTTAGAAGCATTTAAAATATTTCTAAAGCACTAATAGATAGAGTGTTAAATACATCAGAATCAACTTCAGAGGACACGTTATATCACGGGAAGAGGTTTTTAAAATTCCCCTCCCCCAAACTCAAAATTTTCCAAAATTCTACTTTAGAAGCTTTTAAAATATTCCTAAAGCACTAATAGATAGAGTGCTAAAAACATCAGAATCGACTTCAGAGGACACGTTATATCACGGGAAGAGGTTAGAGGTTATCACGGGGAGAAGGCCTCCCTTCCTCCAAAACTCAAAATTTTCCAAAATTCAACTTTAGAAGATTTTTAGATATATCTAAAGGACTATTAGATACTGCTACAAAAACCAGACTCAACTTAAGAGGACTATTCGTATTATGGGACGAGGTTTCTTATATCCTCCTTCCCCCAAAACTCAAAATTTTTCAAAATTCTACTTCAGAAGCTTTTTTAAATATTTCTAAAGCGCTAAGACATAGAATGCTACAAACAGCAGAATCGACTTTAGAGGACATTTTGTGCCATGGGAAGATGTTTTTGAAATCCCGCTTCCCCCCAAACTCAAAATTTTCCAAAATTCTACTTTAGAAGCTTTTTAAATATTTCTAAAGCACTAATAGATAGAACACTACAAATATCAGAATCGACTTCAGAGGACAAATTATGTTACCGGAAGATGTTTTTGGAATCCCCCTTCCCCCCAAACTCAAAATTTTCCAAAATTCTACTTTAGAAGTTTTTTAAATATTTCTAAAGCATTAATAGATAGAGTGCTAAAAACATCAGAATCGACTTCAGAGGACACGTTATATTACGGGAAGAGGTTTTTAAAATCCCCCTTCCCCTCAAACTCAAAAATTTCCAAAATTTTAGTTTAGAAGCTTTTTTAAATATTTCTAAAGCACTAATAGATAGAGCGCTACAAATTTCAGAATTGACTACAGAGGATACGTTATTTCACGGGAAAATGTTTTTTAAATCTCACTTCCCCCTAACTCATAATTTTACGAACTTTTATTTTAGTGGCTATTAAAATATTTATAAATAACTAAGAGATAGAGTGCTAACAGCGTAAGAATCGACTTCAGAGGACACGTTATATTAAAGGACGAGGCTTTTAAAACCCCTCTTCCCCCCAAACTTAAAATTTTCTAAAATTCTACTTTAGAAGCTTTTAAAATATTTCTAAAGAATTAATAGATAGAGTGCTAAAAATACAAGAATCGACTTCAAAGAACAATTTTTTTTATTGGGAGTTGTTTTGAAATACTCTTTCCCACAAAACTCAAAATTTTCAAAAATCATGCTTTTGAAACTTTTTAAATATTGAGAAAGAACTAACAGATAGATAGCTACAAATTTCAGAATCGACTTCAGAGGACAAATTATGTTATGGGAAGATGTTTTCAAATCCCTCTTCCCCCCAAACTCAAAATTTTCCAAAATTCTACTTTAGAAGCTTTTTAAATATTTCAAAAGCACTAATATATAGAGCGCTACAAATATCAGAATCAACTTTAGAGGACAAATTCTGTTATGGGAAGATGTTTTTGTAATCCCCCATCCCCCCAAACTCAAAATTGTCAAAAATTATAGTTTAGAAGCTTTTTAAATTTTTATAAATCATTAATAGATAGAGAGCTAAAAACATCAGAATCGACTTCAGAGGACACGTTATATCACGGGAAGAGGTTTTTAAAATCCCCCTTCCCCCAAACTCAAAAATTTCCAAAATTTTACTTTAGAAGCTTTTTTAAATATTTCTAAAGCACTAATAGATAGAGCCCTACAAGTTTCAGAATCGACTTCAGAGGACACGTTATATCACGGGAAGAGGTTTTTAAAATCCCCCTTCCCCCCTAACTCAAAATTTTCCAAAATTTTATTTTAGAAGCTTTTTAAATATTTCTAAAGCACTAATAGATAGAGCGCTACAAATATCAGAATCGACTTCAGAGGACAAATTATGTTATGGGAAGATGTTTTTGAAATCCCCCTTCCCCCCAAACTCAAAATTTTCCAAAATTCTACTTTAGAAGCTTTTTAAATATTTCTAAAGCACTAATAGATAGAGCGCTACAAATATCAGAATCTACTTCAGAGGACAAATTATGTTATGGGAAGATGTTTTTGAAATCCCCCTTCCCCCCAAACTCAAAATTTTCCAAAATTCTACATTAGAAGCTATTTAAATATTTCTAAAGCACTAAAACATCAAATCAAAATGCTAAAAACATCAGAATCGACTTCAGAGGACACGTTATATCACGGGAAGAGGTTTTTAAAATCCCCCTTCCCCCCAAACTCAAAATTTTCCAAAATTCTACTTTAGAAGCTTTTTAAATATTTCTAAAGAACTAATAGATAAAGTGCTACAAACATCAGAATCGACTTCAGAGGACAAATTATTTTATGGGAAGATGTTTTTTAAATACCCCTTCCCCACAAACTCAAAATTTTAAAAAATTCTACTTTAGAAGATTTTAAAATATTTCTAAAGCACTAATAGATAGAGCTCTATAAACATAAGAATCGACTTCAGAGGATAATTTATATAATGGGAAGATGTTTTTGAAATCCTCCTTTCCCCCCAAACACAAAATTTTAAAAAATTCTATTTAATAATATTTTAAATTATTTCTAAAGAACTAATAGATTGAGTGCTAAAAACATCAGACTCGACTCCAGAGGACACGTTATATCACGGGAAGAGGTTCTTAAAATCCTCCTTCCCCCCAAACTCAAAATTTTCCGAAATTCTACTTTAGAAGCTTTTTAAATATTTCTAAAGCACTAACAGATAGAGCACTACAAATATCAGAATCGACTTCAGAGGACAAATTATGTTACGGGAAGATGTTTTTGGAATCCCCCTTCCCCCCAAACTCAAAATTTTCGAAAATTATACTTTAGAAGCTTTTTAAATATTTATAAATCATTAATACATAGAGTTCTAAAAAAATCAGAATATACTTCAGTGTAAACTGTATATCACGGGAAGAGGTTTTTAAAATCCACCGACCCCCCAAACTACAAAATTTTACTTTAGAATATTTTTTAAATATTTATAAATCACTAATAGATAGAGAACTACAAGTTTCAGAATCGACTTCAGAGGACACATTATATCACAGGAAGAGGTTTTTAAAATCCCCCTTCCCCCCTAACTCAAAATTTTATTTTAGAAGCTTTTTAAATATTTCTAAAGCACTAATAGATAGTGCTATCAACATCAGAATCGAATTCAGAGGACACGTTATATCACAGGAAGAGGTTTTTAAAATCCCCCTTCCCCCCAAACTCAAAATTTTCCAAAATTCTACTTTAGAAGCTTTTTAAATATTTCTAAAGCACTAATAGATAGAGTGCTAAAAACCTCAGAATCGGCTTCAGAGGACACGTTATATCAAGGGAAGAGGTTTTTAAAATCCTCCTTGGCCCCAAACTCAAAAATTTCCAAAATTTTACTTTAGAAGCTTTTTTAAATATTTCTAAAACACTAATAGATAGAGCACTACAAATTTCAAAATCGACTCCAGAGGACATGTTATATCACGGGAAGAGGTTTTTAAAATCCCCCTTCCCCCCCAAACTCAAAATTTTCCAAATTCTACTTTAGCAGCTTTTTAAATATTTCTAAAGCACTAATAGATAGAGCTTTACAAATATCAGAATCGAC